>NC_138545.1:11116212-11138712 GCF_964234715.1 Podarcis melisellensis | reverse complement strand
TTAGGGTTAGCTAAGAAACTCCCTAAAAGCATTCGCTTCCTTTTAGGCACTACCCTTTTCAGCTTTGCCATCTTGGCTTTGGGCATTTTAGGCTCAACTGCCTCAACTTTAGCCTGGCTCTTAGTGGCAACTTTCTTGGCTTGGGAAGCCTTGGGCTTCTTTACTGCTTTCTCGGGGCTTCCCTTGTCTGGCTTCTTACTCTTAGCCACTCCTGTAGGCTTCTGGGCAACTGCCTTTTTCTTGCCCTCCAAGGTGGAGGCCTGGTCCTTGCTGAGCCTGAAGGAGCCCAAGGTGCCTGTGCTGCTGCTCTGCACCAGCATCCACTGGCTCATCAGGTTCTTGAAGCAGCTGTTCTTGTCCACATCGTAGCTGCCTGCCACCAGCACCTTCTGGAGGGCAGCCTGTGGCAATCTTTGCAGGTCGAAGCCATCTGGACCAGCAGCTCCATCATGCTGGGGCTGAAGGGCTTAGAGACACCCCCCCCCCGACACTGCATCTTGCCCTGCATTAGGCCACAAATTCATTCAGCCCAGTTACGCTTAACTGCCCATATCCGAGATGAAGCCAAAGAGCTGCGACTGGCCTTTCTGACACCAGGTTGACTCGTCCAAGCAAAACCGTTCCCCACTGAGATGGTCAGTCTGTCAGCAGTGCAGTCAATGTGGGTTTGAAAAGTGCCAGTCTCACTGTCAAAATGCACCAAACTCTTGGTCTGTTTGCAAAGAATTAAATGCTTGGTGACGGTGATTCAGTGCAGCAATATTTTGCAAGGTTGAACACAAAGACAATTCCTTGCCTCCCCCCATAACTCTCTGACATGACCTTGCAGAAGCCCTCTCTCTGCTATCAAACATACGTTTCTCTTCCCTCTTTCTTAATTGACCTGAAAACTTTCTCCCTCTCTTCCTACCATGTTTCCCAATTTCACCTTTACCCCAGTCACTTCCAGTTGCCCTCTCCCTAATTCCTCCTCCTCTTCAGCTCTCTTCATCACCAGAGCACTAAAATTGTCTCTTACACATGTACAGCTCCCTCCAAGATTCCACTTCACTCCTCCAAATGCCCCCTTTACCCTAGTTAGTTCCTCCTGCCCCTTCCTCAGTTCCTGCTCTCTCTGCTGCCCCATCACAACTGTCATACATACAGAGACTTACGGTACTTTAGCCCCACCAGGATTTCAATTAACCTTGCTATTTACCACAGACATGAACCCCTCTCTTCTCTCCTTCCCAGCCCGCACCACCATGGGTGATGCCATCCTTGCTTTGCCAGGAACCTTCTCTAAACAGACAGGATCCCAACATGGCTGCCTGCTCTTTCCAGGACTCCACCTTCTGCCATGGTGCCTGGCTGTCTCCTGCCTGCTTTTCTCTGCCCTGATAACTTAACTTGCCGTAACCTGCTCCTCTTCTTTCTAGTCATCATGCTGTCTTCTCAAGGCAACATCTCCCTGCCCTAGAGCTTTAGGAAACAGCCAACAAAAACAGCATGATGACAGACTAGTGAACATATAATACAGAAAGATATTCCAATCACAGCATCATTGGTGCACTTCAGGGTGGGGAACCAAAGAGACCGTTCCCCAGTCCCTGCTCTATGTACGCTGCGTCTGTTCCAGATACACTGACATGATTGCAATATACTGGCCTGGCCTTGATATACTGGCCCAGGCCAGTACACTCCTCCTAAGTTCTTATGTTGCTTTAGTAAACTATATATACAAAAAGATACTGCCTTGCCTTCCAACCAAGCCTAATATCCAGTAATACCTAACATTTGTATACTGCTTTCAAGCACTGAAAGCACTTCATGCACATTATACAGCAATAATCCTTATAAAACCCATGTAAAAGTTACAATGCAAGGCTATGTCAATAATGTATTATTATTTGTGGGAATGTTGTGCGTAGCAGGAGAGGATATATTGATTAAATATTATCCTTCCTAACTCATGCTAGTGAGTTTATTCATACAGCAGAGTACATTCCCCTCTTTACACAGCAGGAAGCTAGTTGGTAGATTCGTTTGAATCTTTTTACTTAAGCTTCCTGTGTCTTTATTCTCTTTAGGAGGGATAAAAGGGGACTTACCAGGAACCAAACCCCATCTGAACAAAGCCAGATTGGATTGCTTCTTTTAAAAGTAGTAAGTTTACTCACATTCAGTTCACAGTTGGATCCCTGAAGGCAGGCTTTAGTTTAGAGTTACAGTTACAAAAAAGGGTTTGATCCCATGGGAATGAGCCCATGTCCTTCCTGGTGGCTGAGAGCCAGCAGACAGCAAAATACATCAGTATCAAGAAAGCATGGCATGAAGAGTGTTACCCAGCTCGTTGATCAGAGCCTGGAGGGCCCTGCAGAATAAAGGAAGGAATCCAGCCACCAACCAGGGCAAATAGCTGTAGACCAAAGTTTATTGCACAACAGGTTCAAAGAGGAATTTTGAACCCTGAGGATGGGGTGACAATGACTTTTAAAACTTTCCCACCATATCCCAGAACACAGTTCATACAGCATCATTGATACATCATTGCTACTTCACTGACATGTCACAAAAGGGGAGGGGTAGACAGGGGTTACACTAGTTTAACCTTGGCAAACATGTCCAGACAAGTCCTTGGTACAAGATTAGCATAAGCAGACATGTCAGGGCAAGACCCAGGTATAAGATTAGCATAGGCAAACACCTCTGGAGTCCCACCACCCAAAGTACAATAGAATCTCCTTTGCATGTTTGGAGCCTGAGGCAAGTCTGGTGATGAGATTTGGCTTCCCTTGGAGAACAATGAGCCCAGCAATTGTTACCTCTGGGCCTTTCCTGGGGTAGGAGGTGTGTATACATTTCTTCAAGCTTGGGGAGCTGGCAGGGGAAAGAGTCCTTTTTCCAAGGGCAAAATGGTGTTGGAATGGAGGAACTTGGCAAAGGTGTTGATTTGATATGATTCATAAAGCTATATTCCCTGAGCTGTCAAGTCGAAAGGATACATTAAGGCATAATATTTGTAACTGTTGACAACTTTAAAGATGTGCCCCCTCCGCTTAATTTCCGTAACAAGAGGAAGAAGAGTCAAAAGAGGGAGATGGCTGCGTGCCTGGCCCATTTTGTGGGGTCTGCAAGGGTCACGCCCACCTACCTGGTGACATGCAAAGGAAGGATGCTCCAGACCAGGTGTAACAGGAAGGTCAACTGGCTGGACCAACATCCCCCTGCATGTCCACTCTAGCCATCAGGAAATGTTGCATTTGACTGACCTCTTATGTTACATCCCACATTATTCCCCCATATTTCATATATGGGGCTGTAGTTAAGAAACAGTGGCTTCCTTGCCCAGCTAGATATGTTCACGACAGAGGCAAAACTCAAGGGACGTCCTTAATCCTACTTCACACCCTTACACCAGTTTGAACTTAGATATCATAGCCTAAAATGGATTTCGGGATGGAGAGATGGAAGGGAGGTAAGAATGTGGGAATATGAATATACTCTTACTTTAAAGCTTAGCTGAGGTTGGGAATAAGGCAACAGAAGCAAACAGAATCTTTAAGATCCACATTTACTTCATAAGACCAGGAGAAGAGCCTCCTGGATCAGGCCAATGGCCTACCTTCGTAATTATTTCTGGAATTAAGCATTGCTTACCTATTCATCTGTGCTAAAAACAAGCAAGCAATCCAACCCGTTTCCTTTTCTTAACTATATTCTCAAAATGTGCATTAAAATACTGGTTTCTACTGAAGGCTGAAACATTATCAAAGATGGGGAGGGGAAAGAGAAAAAGCTACCACTATCTCCCCGTCGGGGAATCGAACCCCGGTCTCCCGCGTGACAGGCGGGGATACTTACCACTATACTAACGAGGAGAACACTGAAAAAACTGGCTATCTCCAAAGGCTCTAAGTCTAATAGATAAGAAAATCCAACTCGGTTCACATGTGTTTCTCTATGGGGAAGAAAGTCGGCAGCAGAAACATGTAGAATCCCTGTCCCTTGAAAACAGTTATATTAAGGACGTGCAAATACATATAACCCATATTCAGCGTATCACATACCTTAGGGTTTAAAATTAGGGATATGCACCCCTTCCTAGACATTTTTCATTCTCTATTTTCATACATTTATGTCCTGTCTTCTATTATAGAAACCAAAGTGGTCCCCAGGCAGCCCCCTCCTCCATCAGTGCCAAAATCCAGACATGCTTATTTATTTATTATTAAATTTATACCCCACCTTTCCTCTAATAACCTCAAGGTCATGTACATGTTTCTGTTCACAACAGCCCTGTTAGGCTAAGTGGCGGGAACACAGTGAGCTTGAGGAGCGGGTATTTGAAACCCTGGTCTTTCTAGGCCTTTTCCAATATGATGCCAGTCCTCCTTATAACCGAACACTGATTTAATGCATTCTCAAAATACCAAAGCTTGCCTGTTAGGACAGGAAATTGTAGCAGCTGGAGGATTTAGAGAGCTCAACATACTTTTCCAGCACACCACAGCTTCGAGCCTTCCTTATAGAAATGTTATAAGCAAAGATAGAAAAGGTAGGAAAGGGAATTGGGTTGTAGAAGTCCTGATTAAAACAAAAACAAAAACGAAGTCCCGCACTCTCGGAAAAAGAGCAGCTATTGCGTTGGCCGGGAATCGAACCCGGGTCAACTGCTTGGAAGGCAGCTATGCTCACCACTATACCACCAACGCTTACATTAAAAAGTATCTGGAGAGCATCTGTTCGTATCATTCCTTTAAATGCGTCTTTGGAGAAAAGGAATATGGCATGTCAAAACGCTATTGACACAGTAGGTGGCGCTATTCTCTCCGAAACCTAAATTCAAATATTACAGGTGTGTTCAGCTGCAATTAGTTTAGCTGTCTCTCGGCATATATTTACATTTCATGTGTCACATACAAGTTAATCATCATTACAATGACTGAATCCACGCCATGAAGTGGGATAATTGTTAAGAAAATCTAATCTCAGTGGAATGCAGAACTTATTTTTAAAAAACTTGCTATTCCTGAATGACAGCATTGCACAAATCATAATGTAGCAATACTAATTTAAATCTTCTCAGCTTAGAAGAGGCGGCTTTTAAAAAGAGAGAAAGAGGTAGTATATCAAGCAAACTAACTGGTGCAAAAACAATCAGTAGAAGAAGAAAAAAATGCTCTGATATGATTATTAAATATGGATGCAGGTAATTTAAAAAATATTATATTTTGAACGTAGTCGGCAGGATTCGAACCTGCGCGGGGAGACCCCAATGGATTTCTAGTCCATCGCCTTAACCACTCGGCCACGACTACCTACATTAATATACGTATTAATACGTATAGATATACGTGGGTGTATACATATATGTATCACTACCACTTCCTGCAACATTGACTGACCAGATCTATCTTTTCGAGATTTTTGAGTATTTAATAAATTCCATCTGAGTTTTTATCTGAAAAAAATAAGGAAGACACGAAATGCTCCTTTTTTTCTTTTTTTAAGAATAGTGCTTTTTTCCTTAGAGGAAAGCAAACTTTCAGCATAGCTGTAAAAGCCTTAAGATTAACAGTCTTTTGCCTTTGCTGACTAGTGATTCTCATAGGAGTAAAATTACAGAAAAATGCTGCGCAGAACTTAGTAAGTCTGATTTTTTTCCCCAATGAAAATTGCTGTCGTACTCTGGGTATCATATTTCACCCGAGAGCCTTTATATTGACTTGCACCAGTCTCCTGAAACGCTTTGCAACTATAATTAGTTTGTGCAAGCATCGTAACAGCTGGCTCGTTGGTCTAGGGGTATGATTCTCGCTTTGGGTGCGAGAGGTCACGGGTTCAAATCCCGGACGAGCCCAAACGCTTTTCTTTTTCGTCTCAATACATACATAGAACAATGTCATTTTTTAAAAGAAAAAAAATAATCGTTCTATGGCTACATTTGAATTTCTACATTTCTGAGTAATCAACTAGCAAACTTTAGTTGCTGTCAAATGAATATGTAACTGCATTTGTGCTAAACTCTTTGTCAAAGTGCTGGGCCTTAAATCGCTCAAACCGCACCATCCGGTCACAAAAGGGGGATGGACCCTAAATGGCTCAGTGGAGCATGCTTAGTAGTAACATAACGTTGAATGTATGTGTTGGTGAGGGGTGGAAAAGGAGGGAGGATGGGATTGGACAGTAGTGCGGACTGTAACACTGAACTGGTGTACTCCACGGGACAACATTTTGTCTCAGTTTTTGCATCATGCACCGAACTATTCCAGACCTTAACTAAACGTTAACTTCCGATTTATATGGACGTTAAGTCCAAAAGTTGAATCGGAAGTTTAATGAAAAACGAATGTGATTTTTCAGCCAGTTGTGGACTTTCCTCTTTGTGTCTGGGTTTCCCACTGGCAGAACGTGTTCTGTGCGTGTGCGCGTTGTGGATGTCTAGAAAGGGGCAGGAAACTCGGAGGAGAAAGCCATACCAAGCTACAGCAAACGGTGGTGGATACTGAGCCTTGCTGAGTTATGAATAACTTCTGCAAGTTGAGCCTGCTAGAGATATTTCAGTGAGAGGGAAGGATAGAGAGCAACAGCTAATATAGGTTTTTGTCATGCTGTAAGATTGTTAAATGTCTTTTGCCGCGTTCTGTTGCAGAGCCTGATGAAACGTCATATATTTTATTACAGGGTAGCTCCAGTGGCGCAATCGGTAAGCGCGCGGTACTTATACAGCAGTACTTGTGAAAGCAATGCCGAGGTTGTGAGTTCGAGCCTCACCTGGAGCAGATGCTTTGTTAACCTATTTTAACTTGCAGCATAAGGGGGCTTATTTATTTATTTATTTATTTATTTACTTTGTATAGTGCCCTTCATCCGAGGATCCGCAGGGCAGATGGGTCAACCTGGAAAGGGAGTCCATCCATCTAAAAGAAGGAAAACTGATACTGTACCAAACTAAACCTCTGCTACCTTGCAGGGTATCTTCGAGAGAAGAAAAGGCTAAGGAGTAAACAGAAACCCAGAGTGGAGTCCCTAAGTGGGTTCGATGGCGCTTTGTATGCCTCTTGGCCACTCCGGAAGCCAAACCGGTGCCAAATGTATTGCTCTACTTTCCTCTGGACGACATCAGTGGGGCAGAGGTAGGGGGGGCTCTTGAGGTCTGGACAGCCCAGTACCTTCTTGCATACTGCCCAGGTATACTCCCACTTTGGTGTTGCTAATGCAGAGGTTCGACTTCACCCCCCAGAGGCCTACTCTTTTGTCTCTTTAGGCCAGGGGTCAGCAAACTTACCACACTTTGGGCCAGTGTCTCCAGTGCCGATCGTGCAGCGGGCTGGAAGGCGGGGACACACTATTTCTGGCGCACTTCTGGGTCGGAGGAGCACCAGAAATAGCTTGTGTACATGTGCACAGGCCTCCTCAGACCCGGATGTGCACCAGAAATAACGCTTGCGCATGTGCACAAGCTATTTCTGGTGCTCCTCCGACCCAGAAGTGGGCAGCAGCGCAGCACTGGCCACTGCAGGCGGGTGGCAGCAGGCTGTGCCACAGGCCAGATAAATGAGTCCCACAGGCCTTAGTTTGGGGACCCCTGCTCTAGGCAGAAGGATGCAAACATACCATCCTTCAATATAAAAAAACACGGAACTGCATAAAATAGTAACAGCAGCAACAGAAACCCAGTACCACAAAATTTAAAAGGTTATAGAATGATTACTTAGGCAAAGGCCTGCAAGAAGAGGAATGTTTTTGCCAGGCGTCTAAAGATATGCAACAGCCACCATTTGAGCATTTCTGGGGGAAGCATTCTACAAGCAGGGAATCACAGCTGAAAAGGCCCATTTCCTGTGGTGCCACCTTCCTGACCTATTGTGGATGAGGAACAAAAAGAATGGTCTGATGGTAGGGTCTGGGTAGGTTCACATGGGGAGAGGCAGTAGTTGAAGTATAGTGGTCCTGAGTTGTTTAAGGCAGCCTTTCTCAACCTTGGGTCCCCAGATATTTTTGGCCTACAACTCCCATCATCCCTGACCACTGGTCCGGTGAGCTAGGGATGATGGGAGTTGTAGGCCTAAAACATCTGGGGACCCAAGGTTGAGAACCACTGGTTTAAGGGTTTATAAGTCCAATCTAGCACTTTGCATGGGGCTCAGATACTACGGGTAATTGGCAACCAGTACAGTTGGGCCAGGATTAGTGTAATTTGCTGCTCAAAACAGTCTTGTTCCAGTGACCAACCTGACCACTGAGTTCTGCACCAGGTGTTTGCAAATGTGCTAGCAGTTTTATTGCTGCACCATTAGGTGGAACTTATGTCGTAGAAGGAAACCAGAAAAAAAGAAGAATCAGAGCGGAACAAAAAATTTAAGTAAACAAGAACGATGGCCCGTACGGGGCTCGAACCCGCGACCTTGGCGTTATTAGCACCACGCTCTAACCAACTGAGCTAACCGGCCCTCTTGGCAAGCATATGACATAATGCCAAATATATGACATCAGAATGAAAAAGGATTAAGTTCGCATTTATTTTAGAAAAATCCGCAAGATGGCACTAGAGTCAGGTATCGCAAAGGCGGAAGATTAAATTGTGTGTGGGGGGGGGGGGAATCTTCCAGCGGACTCTGTACAGGATATCCCATCAACTTTAACCCTTGGTGTTTTAGAGTGCAAGGTGGCGTTGAAAACATTGCATAAATTATAATTCTACATTCTAGGACTTTCCAAGTGTATAAGGCAAACTAAGCATAATGTTGTAATAGAAAATCCGGGGAATTTTGGGAGGGGGATAAATGAACGCAATGATGCAAGCCCTCTTTTTGACAAGTTAAGCGGCTCTTAAAAGAGCCTTTGGGTTCAGTATGTATTTGGGAACGAGTCAAAATTACTTGGAGCTGGTGTACTTGGTGACGGCCTTGGTGCCCTCGGAGACGGCGTGCTTGGCCAGCTCTCCGGGCAGCAGGAGTCGGACGGCGGTCTGGATCTCCCGGGAAGTGATGGTGGAGCGCTTGTTGTAGTGCGCCAGGCGGGAAGCCTCGGCCGCGATGCGCTCGAAGATGTCGTTGACGAAGGAGTTCATGATGCTCATGGCCTTGGACGAGATGCCCGTGTCCGGGTGGACCTGCTTGAGCACCTTGTAGACGTAGATGGAGTAGCTCTCCTTGCGGCTCTTCTTGCGCTTCTTGTCGCCCTTCTTCTGCGTCTTAGTGACGGCTTTCTTGGAGCCCTTCTTGGCCGCAGGAGCAGACTTTGCTGGTTCCGGCATTGTAAAAGCACCTATTTCCTTTCAGCTGCAAAGAAATGGTACGCGGCATGTGTTCAGACCATTCAATTTATAGCAGCAGGATGCAATTAGCATATTCAGCTTCAATGATTCCTATTGGTTAACAACTAGAAGCTACCCAATCGCATCTTCTCATTTTAAGGCGCCCACTTCAAATTTCAAGCTGCTACTTCCTTTGATCCTATTGGACAGGCTCCGACCTGTCCAACCAATGGACTAAAGGAAAAGACTCGAGATTCCCATTCGCTAGGTAAGTCACATGGTTTTAAAGCACTACCCAATAGGAATTCACAATTTCAAGCCGGCGGCACGGATAAATATCGAGGAAGAAGCTGCTTCAGAGCTATTCTGGTTCGAGCTTCGGAAGTGAAACAGCAGCTGAACTTAAAGAAGAAAACATGTCTGGTCGTGGCAAGCAAGGTGGAAAAGTCAGGGCTAAGGCCAAGACTCGCTCTTCTCGTGCCGGGCTGCAGTTCCCCGTGGGTCGTGTGCACCGTCTTCTGCGCAAAGGGAACTACGCAGAGCGCGTCGGAGCCGGAGCGCCCGTCTACTTGGCTGCTGTGCTGGAGTACCTGACTGCTGAGATCCTGGAGTTGGCCGGCAACGCTGCCCGGGACAACAAGAAGACCAGGATCATCCCTCGCCACTTGCAGCTCGCCATCCGCAACGACGAGGAGCTGAACAAACTGCTGGGCAAAGTCACCATTGCTCAAGGAGGCGTCCTCCCCAACATCCAGGCTGTGCTGTTGCCCAAGAAAACCGAGAGCCACAAAGCTAAGAGCAAGTGAAGCTCTTCTCAAGGAATCCCAAAATCCAAAGGCTCTTTTAAGAGCCACCCACAACTTCAGCGAAAGAGCTAGTCATCTCTAGTATAAGCTACCGATTCTAATATTTCTTTGTTAGTTCTCAAGCACATTTCAAGAATATGCACATCACAGCCGGAAAGCCTATCAAAAGTTACATATTTGCTAGGTTCACATTTATCTTGCAATACTGAATAAGGCATGCTGTACTTTAATGACATCCTAACCCTAGCTATGTAATCCCAAACGTGTTTACTCAAGTAAGCAAAGCTAAATGTGAAAGAACGGGTTAAAATATCTCCATACAAGTGTGGGTGGGGAGTGGCTACCCAAAACTGCAGTGATAGAAAGTTAAAGTATGCAGTACTTAAGGATAGGGCCCCTTGAGCCTTGTGAGTCTAGGCATCTCTTTCTGGCCCTGGAGACTTTACCCCAGTAAATACCCTTTATGAGACCTGTTTTGCACCCTCCGTGAGTGTTTTGGCCTTGCTGGAATGAGTCTTGCGCTTCCTGCTTGACTGGATGTAGGCCATAGTGTTGTGCAAGTGGGTGTGGAATTTAATGCTCTGTTTAAAGGTAACATTCACATTTGTTCCTCTGTCTACTTTCGCCTCTGGTGCTCTACATCCATGGCATGTGGCCACCCAGAAGTTGTCCACAAGGAAATGAAGAAGCCCTCAGGCTGAAAAAGGTTCCCCACACCTGTTGCTCATCAAGAAATTATTGTAGAGGCAGGAAGGTTTCCTTCAGAGTTTAGTTATTTTGCCAAAAGGACAAGAACAAGATCTGCCCAAACAAATGCAAGAACACAATAAAGTCTGGCATCACTTTTTGGAGAAGTGTGTGTGTGTGTGTGTGTAAAATCAGGAAACTACCTATAGAGAACTGCAGCTTGAGAAGGAAATTGCAGACAAGCTGAATGAATTTCTGTGCTCCAGTCTTCACTGAGAGAGGCACAGGTCAGATACCTCTGCCTTTACCAACTTTTGCAGGAAGAGGTATCTGAAGTACTGCGGCAAATAGTGGTGACAAGACCATTTACTTTACTGGTAAATTTAGGGGGGGGGGGCACACCAAGAAATGACCATCCAGCCAAAAGTTCTCAAAGAACTCAAAGATGAAATTGCTCATCTTCTAACAAAGATACATTTGTTTTCCCCTAAGATGAGCCTCCATACCAGAGGACTGAAAATGGGCCAGTATAATGACACTTTAAACCAAGAAACCAAGGAATCCAGGCAAGATCCTAAACCAGCTCATCTCAGTCTCACATGACCTGGCAACACCATGTAAATTAAGGCATCAAAAATAGTGGTGTGACTCAAGCACTATTTTAAAGGCTTGTTTTCCTTCTGGCAGGCTTAGGCCAGCTCCTTGCTCCAGAATGGAGTCTGGTTGGGGTGTACTTTCCCCTTGCTCCACTTAACTTTACACCAGTTTCTTGTGAATAGGATTACAGCATAGGTCGAAGGCAGATGGAAGTTCAGTTTGCTCTAGCAGGGTTTTTCTTAAGTTCAAGACTCATGGATAGCCATCTGCCAGGGATTCTTCACCTGCATTTTAGGGGGTTGGACTGGATGACTCTTGGGGTCCCTTCAAACTCTACAATTCTATGAATCATCAGTATTGTGAAAGATAAGAGGTATGCTATCCAAGAGGGTCAGTTGTTTGTTTCGCTTACTGCTGAAAGGAAAGAAGCCACAGCTTTTGAACAATGATTACTCTTTCACAGTACAAAGTGGAAAGAAACGGTGCTGGTTCTAGGCTAGGGACCTACTGGTTTCTGATATTTGGCACGAACTACAGAGACATTTACAGATAGGTAGCCGTGTTGGTCTGCCATAGTCAAAACAAAAAAAAAATTCCTTCCAGTAGCACCTTAAAGACCAACTAAGTTAGTTCTTGGTATGAGCTTTCGTGTGCATGCACACTTCTTCAGATACACTGAAACAGAAGTTTCCAGACCCTTCTATATAGTGAGAAGGTGGGGAGGGGTATTACTCAGAAGGGTAGTAGGAATGGGTGATTGGCAGATAGCTGTGATGAGCCTGTTGACGACTATTTTAAAGGCTTGTTTTCCTTCTGGCAGGCTTAGGCCAGCTCAGCAAGCAGTATCCTTGCTCCAGAATGGAGTCTGGTTGGGGTGTACTTTCCCCTTGCTCCACTTAACTTTACACCAGCTTCTTGTGAATAGGATTACAGCATAGGTCAAAGGTAGATGGAAGTTCAGTTTGCTCTAGCAGGGTTTTTCTTAAGTTCAAGACTCATGGATAGCCATGATCAGAGACATGACATTCCTGATTGCTGACCTTGTTTCTTCTATTGCTTCTCTCTCTGCACTGATTGGTTACTCTGGTTTCCTTCCCGCCCCGTCTAAATTTAGGACCGTAATCAACTTGGGTGGTGGGGGCGAGGCAAAGATTTGTCTGTGTCTGTAAACTGTAACCATATACCAGAATGGTTCTATGTGCAGAAATAGATTTGCCATCTGCCTTATGGAGGGCTTCCTTGTAAAGCAAAGACAGGTTTTTGTTTCAAATGGGGGCGGAGACCCATTTCACAAAATAGCAAGGCTGAATGGATAGGAGCCAAAATGTAGTCATTAGAAGGGCCGGGGTGGTTTTGAAATCCTGCCCAATCCCTGCATAGTTTGGGAAATTCGAACTCTGCAACGGTTCCATTCATCTCTTCCAGCCAATCAGCGGGCAGCCAGCTGCCTATAAATATCCGGCCATGGAACTTTCGCTTTACTTTATCTGTTGTTTCCTTTGTGGGGGGACTTGCGGCGTTTTGGGTTGTTTTCTGTTCTTCTTTTGGTAGCAATGGCCCGTACAAAGCAGACGGCTCGCAAGTCGACTGGCGGGAAGGCGCCTCGCAAGCAGCTGGCGACCAAAGCCGCCCGCAAGAGCGCGCCGGCCACGGGCGGAGTGAAGAAGCCTCACCGCTACCGGCCGGGCACCGTGGCGCTGCGCGAGATCCGCCGCTACCAGAAGTCGACGGAGCTGCTGATCCGCAAGCTGCCTTTCCAGCGCCTGGTGCGCGAGATCGCGCAGGACTTCAAGACGGACCTGCGCTTCCAGAGCTCGGCCGTGATGGCTCTGCAGGAGGCGAGCGAGGCTTACCTGGTGGGCCTGTTCGAGGACACCAACCTGTGCGCCATCCACGCCAAGCGCGTCACCATCATGCCCAAGGACATCCAGCTCGCCAGGCGCATCCGCGGAGAGAGGGCCTGAGAAACGCCCGCACGCGTCCCCAGAACACGAATCCTGTTTCACCACAAAGGCTCTTTTAAGAGCCACCACATGGTCTTGGAAAGAGCTTGCACGATGCTAAATTACCTCTTGCAGCTTTCCGGCACGTCGTCGGTTAGTAAGGGCAACTAACAGTAACTGGGAAGTTAACAAAGTTCTCACAGTTTGATACAAACTATGAGAATGACCATGGGAATGGGAAACTTGACACCTAAAGGCTCTTTTAAGAACTTTCTAAAAGGTAGCTGGGAAGCCCGGAAAAGGGAATGCTACTGTTTAGCTGGCGATGGCTTTATCCTTCTACTTGTTAAGGAAAATGCTAATCCCACCCCCTGGAATTAAGTGGGATTGAAATATGCTTCGCTATTTCATAGTTTCTTTGTATAGATAGTCTTTTATTCCGCTTATCCTAGCTGAATAATACCTTCCCCAAATAATTAAGATTGAAGAAGTTTAGAGGTGCCGTTTACAGTAGGACTGCATTCAGAAATTCACAAATTACTCGATTAATCGTGTTGAGTTGAAGTTGACTGCTTAACGGAGGCTCCCAAGGGGAGGATGCATTTATTTGATTGGGGCACCATCAGAGCAGGGCCATTCCTCGTCCACCTACAGAGGGAGGCTGCTTCTTTCAAGATGGCGAATTCTAGGCTTGTGTAACATTTAAAGTAGGGATTTCAAATTCAAAAGATATTTTAACACATTAGTTAAGCAGCTTTATGTCTAATAAACCTCACCATTCATAATTCTTATAGAATCCGCTCAATTTCATTGGCTATGTTCTGGAAAATACGCAAGTTACATTGTAATCCTAGCGCGTTTATTCAATATGAAACCACCTTAAAAGAGTACTGCAAAAAACCACATCCTTTTGAAGTAGTCGAGTATTGAAGCACTTTTTAAGTACCGGAGTAAAACCAACTTGTTTTGTGCTTGACGAGGTGGCCGAGTGGTTAAGGCGATGGACTGCTAATCCATTGTGCTTTGCACGCGTGGGTTCGAATCCCACCTTCGTCGGTATAGTGTTTTTGTTGGTTCACCTTTTGTTAAATCAGAAGCACAGACCCATGTGCGCATTTTTAGAAAATGTAAAGCTGAACTTCAGTCTTGAGATCACAGACCCTCATCAGAAATGCTGGCATATATTAGAACATCCCACATACACGTTGATAGGTAGTTTCTTCCACAGATAAAACGTATTGTGCAACACAGTATGTCAAGTGTGCTGTCTGTGCTATTTTGAATGGCTTAAAAACAAACAAACCATGACATGATTAGATTCAGGTAGGTAGCCCTGCTGGTCTGACTCAGTGGAAATAATATAATAATATAAAAAATTAATAAATCGTCCAGTAGCACCTTAGAGACCAACTAAGTTTATTCTTGATATAAGCTTGATATGATCAGGAAGTGTAGAAACGTGATGTCACTCGTTTGCCATTAACTAGTGGAAGAAAATAATTTTAAAAGATGTATGAAGAGGCATAGGGTGGAAAAAAAGTTAAGAACGCCCGAGCAGGGACTTGAACCCTGGACCCTCAGATTAAAAGTCTGATGCTCTACCGACTGAGCTACCCGGGCTCTTCAAGCTAGTGTTCCAAATCAGTTACAAAAAATAGGAAGTCCTTCGTTACACCCAATCCAAACTCTGTTGGGCATTTCCGTGGCTGCTCAGCCTAAGCCTGGCAGAGGTAAAAGAAGCCTTTACATTAGTCCTTTATGCGGGGTTGCCAGATTATGTGGGTAAACTGAATAGACTGAGGATTCAGCCTAAGTCCCCCACCTTCCTGTGTCAACCACACCTCAGAAAAACTCTGCCTATCTAATTTACAGTAAGGTGGCAGTTCATAAAGAATTTCTAAACCATGTAATTGTTGTTGTTATTTAGTCGTGTCCGACTCTTCATTACCTCATGGACCAGAGCACACCAGGCACTTCTGTCTTCCACTGCCTCCTGCAGTTTAGTCAAACTCATGTTTGTAGCTTCAAGAACACTGTCCAACCATCTCGTCCTCTGTCGTCCCCTTCAGTGGCGTAGCGTGGGTTGTCAGCACCCGGGGCAAGGCAAGTAATTTGCACCCCTTAACCCGTGGATTTGTGCCCCCTAACCCTCAGATGTTGCGCCCGGTGCGGCTGGCCCCCCCTGCACCCCCCACGCTACGCCACTGGTCCCCGTCTCCTTGTGCCCTCCATCTTTCCAAACATCAGGGTCTTTTCCAGGGAGTCTTCTCTTCTCATGAGGTGGCCAAAGTATTGGAGCCTCAGCTTCAGGATCTGTCCTTCCAGTGAGCACTCGGGGCTGATTTCCTTAAGAATGGAGAGGTTTGATCTTCTTGCAGTCCATGGGACTCTCAAGAGTCTTCTCCAGCACCATAATTCAAACCATGTAATTAGAAACTCACTATATAAGGTCTGGGTGAAACATAGAAGGCTGTTAGAACCGAAAACCCCATGGTGGGTATCACTGTTAGAAGTGCTATCAGTCAAAAAGAAAAATACGACAGGAAAATTGGCAACATACCAGCAGTTCCTCAAGGAGGAACAGGGCCAGTTAAAACTACGACCATACAAAGAGTTGACCCAATACTGCACCACATGGTTACAATATCACCAAATTGCCCAAATATTTAATCAGGACAAAATAATAGGATTTGAAAAAGAAGAATGAAAATTACAAAAAGTATTATTACAAAATCTGAAAAAGAGCATATCAAAAATGTATAATCTATTATTAGAACGGAACGGGAGTTAAAGAATGAAGAAGTAAAAGAAGTTATGATTAAATGGGCATGTTATGACATAGGTTATACAATTTGGCTGGACCAATGGGAGAAATTATGGAAATGCGATATTAAATTTACGGCACGTTATACAATTAGAGAAAAATTGATGAAAATGATGTACCAATGGTACTTGACTCCAGTAAAATTGGCCAAATTTTACAAATTAAAATCAAATACCTGTTGGAGATGCAAGAAAGAAATTGGAACAATGTTTCACATGTGGTGGGAATGCCGACCTATTAAACAATTCTGGAATGAAATATATGAGGAAATCAAAAAGAAGTTCAAAATTGATTTTAGTAAAAAAATGGAGGCATTCCTTTTAGGTATAATCACAAAGGATATTCCTGACATTCAAAGGAAAGTATTCCTCTATGCGACAACAGCTGCCAGGATGCTCATTGCAAAAAATTGGCAAGGGGGAAACATCCCATCAATAAAAGAATGGCAAATCAAATTTTGTGAAAATATATATTTGGCAAGATTCACAGCATTCTTAAGGGGACAATCGGATCAAAAATTAGTAAAAGAATGGGATTGTGTTAAAGAATATATGAAAAAACATTGTTCTGGAGTAAGTATATCGGTATGTAATGAATGAAGCTTTGCAGGGTTAAAGAAATTGAAAAATGGTGCAAGAGTATAAAGATAGAGGTAATCTACACTAGACACAACAACACAGAAAGGTTAAAAACTATGAGGTCTCAGAACAAAGGAAGGAAGTCAATACGTGTATATGTACATAACGATGAATATGATGATATGGTTTTCTTTGTGGGTGTGATTTTTCTTTTTGTTTTCTTTTATCTTTCTTTTTTGTTTTGCTTCGTCTTGTTTGTTCTGCTTTGTTTTGGACTTTATGTTTTTAATCTATTTTTTTAAAATAATAAAAATTAAAACAAAAACTCTTTTGGGGGACTTACACCAGTCCTGCATTACCCAGGATGAGCAAGTCCCAACAATGCATCTTGGGGTCAGGGTTGGGGATTTAATGCTGGCTGGGCTGCAGATTCATTGCATGCTAAACTGCTGATCCTGGCAGCTCTTGCCATAGGATGACCCCTTATTCTAGTAACCGCTAGCATTCTACACCCTACATTTTTGTTGGAATGCAGTTGTGCTAAGGTAATATTTTCCGATGGTATACTTTCATGCAATTAAACATGGCACTGCCCCATAGAAAGGAAGCTGGAGATTTCAAGTGGCAAAAGCAATTTTAAAAGGGGCTTTGAAGACGGCATCACACTATACAAATGTAGCATTTCACGTTTGTGTTTGCTTGTTTAGATATCACCTTCAACATGATGTGCAGAATGCAATAAAAACAGCAAACCAAAAATTAAAAAGGACACAGACCATAACAGCATATTAAAAAAAAAATTCTCAGGAGAAACACATGGCAGGGAACTTTTTATCCATCTGTTGAAGCCTATTGGAACAAAAATATCCTCAATTGTTTCTGGCTCACAACAATCTGTAATGTGAATGCACTTCTGAGTTATAAAAGCCAATGGTCTCCCCGTCGGGGAATCGAACCCCGGTCTCCCGCGTGACAGGCGGGGATACTTACCACTATACTAACGAGGAGTTAGTAATGGCCTTTCTTGATCTCAATAAATGGAGGGGGGAAAGGTTACCCTCCCATAACCAGCCAGTTTAAACTAGCACGTTTTTACTCGATTCTACACGGACATGCATGACAATTACCTTAAGCAGTATGCCTGCAATTCACCTGCAAAACACTCTTTGTGAGAAACATATTTTTTTTCTTACTATTTCAGGGAAGCTTATACAAGCAGTCACCTACAGCACTTTTAGAGGGAAAACTCCCTAGTCTTCAGTAATAGATACGTATAGTGGTTTGACTGTAGTTGATGAGCGCTGCGTGGAAAGTAAGGAGTAACAAAACACCTGTCCGGCACCACAAGGTATTTAAAGATGGTTGCCTAAAAGGGAAGACGTTTTTTGACTATTTAAGCAAAGACGATTTCAGGAAAAGGGAAAACAGCATCGTAGTCGGCAGGATTCGAACCTGCGCGGGGAGACCCCAATGGATTTCTAGTCCATCGCCTTAACCACTCGGCCACGACTACTTGCTAAAACACACACACACCTTACGTCTTAAACTTTCGCAATAAAGAGTTCTGCTGTACTTTTGCTCCAACTTATTTTCTTAGTCTTCACGACTCTCTGCGTGTTCTGTGTTGCACTGGTTTCTTTAGGCCCAAATACAGTCACTTTAAGAAGGAAGAAAAGAAGTCAGAAACAGGAAGTCCAGTTTAGACCTATTACAAAAATTATGGGCCAGGATTGGACTTCAACTCCCATCAATCCCAGACAACATAGCCAATGTTGAGGGACAATGAGTGTGGCATAGGTTAACAGCATCTGGAGAACCACAAATTCCTGGTCCCAGGATGTACAGTATCTTGTCTTCCAGCCTCCAATTGGCCTTTCTCAGTTTATTTGATGACATAGGCACCTAATTATTTCTTTGCTGATGGTTTCCAGCGTTACAGAATTTTTTTTTGGGGGGGGCACATCTTTAAAGTTGTTAAATGTTACAAATATTATGCATAAATGTATCCTTTCGACTTGACAGCTCAAGGAAGTTACCTAGCTTTAACAATCATATGAAATCAACCCCTTTGCCAGTTTCCTCCATTTCAACACTATTTTGGTCTTGGAAAAACCCCAAGCGTGAGGACATGTATACATACCTCCTACCCCAGGAAGTGTCCAGATGTGACAATCGCTGAGCTGATTGTTGGCCAAGGAAAGCCTAATCTCATCACCAGACTTG
Organism: Podarcis melisellensis; assembly: GCF_964234715.1. Lineage (NCBI taxonomy): Eukaryota > Metazoa > Chordata > Lepidosauria > Squamata > Lacertidae > Podarcis > Podarcis melisellensis. The sequence continues at coordinate 11,119,813 of NC_138545.1, read as the reverse complement.
CCAAGGGGTCCAGACATGCAGAGGAAGTTCTATTGTACTTTGGGTGGTGGGACTTCAGAGGTGTTTGCCTATGCCAATCTTATACCTGGGTCTTGCCCTGACATGTCTGCTTATGCTAATCTTGTACCAAGGACTTGTCTGGACATGTTTGCCAAGGTTAAACTAGTGTGAACCCTGTCTACCCCTCCCCTTTTGTGGCATGTCAGTGATGTAGCAATGATGTATCAATGATGCTGTACGAATTGTATTCTGGGATATGGTGGGAAAGATTTAAAAGTAATTGTCACCCCATCCTTGGGGTTCAAAATTCCTCTTTGAACCTGTTGCGCAATAAACTTTGGTCTACAGCTATTTGCTCCGGTTGGTGGCTGGACTCCTTCCTTTATTCCGCAGGGACCCACAGGCTCTGCCCAAAGAGCTGGGTGACTGAGCAGCCTCGCACCTAGATTTTTCCGTAACTCCAGTCTGGAGTTAGCAATAGAATGGAAATCTCAAGGTGCTCCAGCTCATTGTAATTCCCATTTGTACTGCTGTGGCAGGTACTATTAAGGGTTTGGAAGCTAATGAAAGGGTTGGGAATCCGTGGCACTTCAGATGTTGTTGGATTCCCCAGCTCCTATAACCCCAACTCTGCCCTGCCACACGCACAGCCACAATGAATTTGCAAGCCGATTTAAAATTTGTGTGGGGAAGTCAGATTATGAACATCGATTCTGCAGTTATGAAACTAGGCTACGAAATGGTGGGATTTGAGCTGGTACCCTAACTACCCTTACCAGTGGGAGTTATTTTAGAGTTAACATGCAAAGCACTCAGTTGCCAGATCTCATAGGTGAACCTTCCCTATGTCACCATCTATTAATATATCTTCTTGGGAAACCAAGACTAAATGTGCAACTCTGAAAGAATATAGTGGGAAGACATCTGTAAACAACAACCTCAATTGTCAACGTTCCTATTGGCTCTGGTTGGCTTGGAGGCTCCCCCTGACACCACTGCCCTCTGACTCTTCTTGACTGAAGCCTTGGCTGTGGGGCAGGAGTGCTTGTGGGGACTGGTGGCACCTCTTCAGTCATGCTTGTCCAGGACGAGGCGAGAAAGTATCAAGTATGGTGAATGGGCCGGTATTATAGGGCATCAGTGGCACTCCCATTGGTGTGTTCTGGTGCCTTCTTTTCAAGGATCAGAAGTAGCTCCTGCCTCATCCCAACCCTGGGCTCCTTACCCTGCACAAGGCTGTGAACTCATTCAACCCAGCTGTGTCTAGTTGCTCAGTTCCCAGATGCTCTTCAAGAGGACCCTCCATCCTGCTGCTGCATTGGTGTGTGATTCCCAAAGAGAAGAAAAGGAGTCTATAATGGGAACAGAAAACCAAGGGTGGATGTCTGAAGAAAGCCTTCAAATAGGGAAAGTGCTACTTTCTAGTTTAAAAATGCATGATTCTGAAACTTCTAAACTTCTATCTCCAGAAGATCCTGAAGTCTGAGAGTGAAGAATCCAGCGCTTGGCCAAATCTTGCAATTAGAGGTGATGTGTGAAAGTATCAACATGAACACAGGGGACAGAGGTCTCAGAGAACATGATGGTTAACTAGCGTGCAGAAAATGGGTTCAGGTTGGTTGAGAGATGGTACCTTCTGAGAACTAAAGGTTATTCCCCTACACATAATTCCATTCCTTCTGCTTTGGGGCATCTATTTCACAAATCTAGCAAGGCCACAGTCTTGATTTGTGACTTGTGAGCCCCTGCTCACCTTCACTTGGTATATTTGTGTATTTCCTAGTATATTTCCAGGGCCCTGTGCAAAATTTGCAAATATGCTTGTAAGATTCCCTGAGAATGAACACAGGGCCATAATCGATTGGGGATTGGAGTGGGCTTTGCCTATTCCACAGCAGCAAAATCCCAGGTAAGGGTGCTATCTCTCCCCTTACACAGAGATGCACACCACAGGACAAAAGCCAACCATTCATGAATGAATGAGAAACTGAAGGGCAGAGTATGTGGGGACACACACACCCCTGGTCTCCCACCTGCTGACCTATAGCTGGATTAAACAAACCTGCCTTTTCGCTCTTACCTGAATACAACCACTGCTTTTTTGTTGTTGTTAAGGCTAAACTGGACCATGTGACAGAATGCTGGTGCAATACTGAAGCCTTTTAACATTTCCAGTGTAGAAAGATCAAAAGGCTGCAAAACCCTTAGCAAGCTTCCCTGGGAATAAACCCCACTGAACTCACTGGAACGCAAGTAGACATAATGATTAGGATTGCAGCCTAAGAGGACTGCGGCCCATCATATTTGACAGGAAAGTACAATTAAATAATTGATTCAGGACTGTTAGTGTACTTGGAGATTTCATTGCTGCAACTGGGAGCTTTTATACTGAAAAAAGAAGGGTGTGTGTGCTTGTTGTATAGTTTTTCAGCAATAATGACACATACCTATCCCTGCCTACCCCAATCTAAATATGGCAGAGTGCCATTTTCTATATTTCTATCATTTGATGTGAAAAGCAATGTCGGTGTGTTTGGGAAATCAAATGGCAGGTGAGATTTTGAAAAATCTGGATGTTTACACTGGATTTCTGTACTGTTTATGGGTGTAAACTGAGACATGCTTTCTTATGTTGAGATGTTCTTTCAAACTGGTCTCTCGACCATCAAGAATCCTTGTCTGATGCAAAAAAAAAGCCCACAGCACAAGCTTCTTTTTCATTTGTTGTACACCTCCTTTCTGCGAGGACACCTAAGGGAGTCAGCATTTTTAAAACACTAAAACTATTTTTTTCATGGTCTGTACACTGCAGCTACCTCCCCCATGCCCTGAGAGAGAGAGAGAGAGAGAGAGAGAGATGTATGCATTGCATAAAATAATCACAGCATGCACTTTGGCTTCTGCCTGGATAATGTATTAACTTCAGAAAATCAATGGGCAGCTGGAAAGATAAAAAGCGCTGAGTTCAGAGAATGGTATGTGGGCTCGATTGCAATAAAATCCTCTTGATGTACATTCACCACTGGCAGAGGGAGGTCCTTGCGTATCTGCTAGATACATCTGTCAAGTGAAGAGACAGTCATACGCCTAAGATTCCCAGTGATTTCTTAAGTGAGGCTAGTATGGAAAGGCGCCATGGCTTAGATGGTCAAAGCGCCTGTCTAGTAAACAGGAGATCCTGGGTTCGAATCCCAGTGGTGCCTTCTTTATTTTCCTCTTGATCCAAATATCAGAGTTGAGATGAGTAAGATTCATTTCTGTGGCCGGCAGAGCCTCCTGGAATATCGAACCTGGTAAAAACCAACGACAACAATGCATGACAGTCACCACAGAATTGCAATGCAGAGAACAAAACTAAGCAAAGCAACACGACTGGAAATGATTAAGGCATTTCGTTGCTATTGCACCTTGGGAGATAATCAGAGATGAACAGTGCAATCTTACGCACGTCTGCTCGGAAATAAGTCCTGTTGAGATCAGTAGCACTTACTCCCGGCTGGGTGAATAGAGGATTTCAGCCTGAACCGCAGAGAGGCTTCTCTTACGGGAGCGGTGGGGGTGAAACCAGAAAGGACAGTCCCCTCACTCCATTAACAAAAAC
>NC_138545.1:11050653-11116012 GCF_964234715.1 Podarcis melisellensis | reverse complement strand
ACAAGCCTCTGGAGCACATTTCGAGGGCGTATGGGTGTTGCAGAGTAGAGGAGAAAATAATGTTCAAAGGGAAGTGTGAGCGGCACAATAGCGTTTTCTTCAATCCCAGAATCTAAATTGCTTTCCCATTAGCAGCGGCACAAAGGTCATCTCCTCATCACCAGCACACTCAGTTGTCAGAATGATTCTTTAATTTGGGGAGTTTCATTAGTTTTACGATGGACAGAAATCTATGCCTTCTAAGGTTCTGCAGGAGAAATGTCGCCTTTCGCTGGCTGGCGCTGGAACAGAAGAGGGGGTCCGTCGCTCTGTGGGGAGAGGATAGAGCACAAGCAGGCTTTGTGTGCATGCAAAGGGATCCTGCGTTCAATGACAGGCAGGACTGAGAAGTAAAAACCTGCCCAAGAGCTAGATGGACCCGTTGCCTGGCTTGGGAAATGACAGGTTCTTATATAGAGCAACAACTATACTGTATATAGCTCTTACAAGGAAACTGGGTTGCTTAAATGGGGTCAATAGGGATCATTTTTCTAATGAGAAGGAAAGCTTCACATGATAAACCAATGTTAGTCAATAAGTGTATTGATCTATATAGAGTGATTCAGGGAGTAGAATTAATTCCTTAGACTACTAGGGAGATACTGAAGTTATAATCCCCACTGTGGAAGGATGTGTGGATCCAGAATTGGCCTACACAATCACTTACAGACTCATTGTTAAAACTGTGTTTATGGAAGACAATCTTACTCGGCTACAAGTGATCGCCAAAGAAGAAAAGAATAATCGACAAGTCTTTTATCCCTAATGGTCAAGTACGTTATAGACTTTGAGAGAAGGAAAAGACACACTGTAGGGCACCCACCTTATATTTCAGCTCTCGTCTCAGATGAATTCTACTGAATCCAAGTTTTACTCAGTTCCTTTGGAAAAAAGCAATGTGTGTGGGAGCTTGATCCAAGGAAGAAAGATGACAAAGATAACCAGAGAAATCCAAATGGCCTAAAATGATTGGAGACCTCTGTTCAGGTATTCCTGAATGGGTGTTGATTGACACTTAGTAAATACAAATCCATAGTGGGGCATGTTGTTGTGCTCAGGTCTTGCTTGGGAACCTGGTGGACCAGAATCCTTGACTAGATGTGTCTTTTTTAGCCTGATCCAGCAGGGGGATTCCTACAATTTTATGGGATTGCTGGAGTACACCTTGGTCTGCTCTAGCAGGTTTCTTGCTCTGCTTAAGTGTTACACCATTTTAGGAGGAGTAAAAAAGCAGCCAGCACACCTCACCCTGAATATCTAACGCCATCTAGGTTGCTTATGCCAGATAATTTCTAGGAGAAATAAACAAGAGTCCATCGCATTGTTGAGATCAGGCAGAATGTATCAACTTGTACTCGTTCCTCCAAGTGATGGGATCTGGCTGAAGAGCCCTTCGCATGGCTGTGACCAAAGACATCCAGCTCTGCTGTGATGAGAGCAGCTCAGGACCAAGAGCTGAATAAAAGTCTGTTGCAACTCTGCCCAAGGCGCTGTTCTGCTTACTGGAGGATATTTGCATAGATGTCATATGCCCTTGACCTGTATTAAGTCTTTGCCTTGCAAGGTAGAAGATTGGGGGGTTGGGGGTTGGTATTTTATATTACCAGTACCAACTGGCCCTACTCACCACTAGCATGTGGTCCCACGAGGCAATGCAGCCCTCTGGCTGGAAAAAAAACCACCCCACATTCCCAACCCTAACTTGGGGCAAATTGACTAGAAGCCGACATTTTTCTGCAAAAAGCTGGACCAACTTGTTAGTACACAAACGGCACACGAAATCTTTCACTTTATCCATTGCAAGTGCTTCACTTAGTTCTCATATTTCAGCTATTTGTGGCTATGCTTTTATGCTCCAAACATGAAGGCTAATTGTAAAAAGAAGCTACAGGCCATTAAAGCTTTTATTATTATTATTTTATTAAATTTGTATACCACCCTGTACCCGTAGATCTCAGGGTGGTTCACAGAGAAATGCAGAACCACAAACAGGGTTGGGGGCATCAATTACTGTTTGATATTGACTTATTGTAAACATTTAGAGGAACAGCTGGATCTGTTTTATGCAGCTGCATAGATTTAAATGTTTGGCGTTCCCCTATCCTGGTGTGTCAATATCATTGCTTTCAAACTCAGAGTTCAGCAACACCCAAAACACTCGTGTTAATTGAGTGGCTTTCTGTACATTCATGTTGGATATCTTTCTCTACAAATCACTTTTCCTTGGCTGTGTTTAGACCCTGGCATGTTCACTTATGTCATCATGCATACAAGGAAGATTGAGGAGGCCGGACCATGCCAAATGCACAACACACATTGCAGTTAGGTACACAGAAGTCATTGCCTCAGCAACGCTGGCAGCCAAGTGCTTTCTTAAAACATTACTAACCACCATGTTTGCATCTTAACTTTCAAGCAGGGTTCTCACACATTCTAACCCATGGGTAGGCAAACTAAGGCCCAGAGGCCAGATCCAGCCCAATCGCCTTCTAAATCCAGCCCACAGACTGTCCGGGAATCAGCGTGTTTTTACATGAGTAGAATGTGTCCTTTTATTTAAAATGCATCTCTGGGTTATTTGTGGGGCATAGGAATTCATTTTTTTCCTCCTTCCAAAATACAGTCCGGCCCCTCACAAGGTCTGAGGGACAGTGGATCGGCCCCCTGTTGAAAGTTTCTGACCCCTGTTCTAACCTCTTCCCTGCCTAACACCCCCTGCCCCCAGAACTGTTACTAGGTGTAGGGAAAATAGCTGCAGCATCACTGGTTCTCAGGGGAGGATAATAAAATGGAAATGTTAAGCTACTCTTCCACGTGTTTTACAAAGATGTGCTCAAGCCACTTCAGAAAACTTTCAGTTACCCTTGCTGCCACCATTCTTTTTTTTTTGGGGGGGGGGGTTAATTTCTTGACTGAATAAGAGCTTTCTACAAGACCAGCATTCGCTTACTTTTACGAGCGCACACTGTCAAAGTATACCCTATTACCAAGAAAATATTAGTGACTAACAGTGAATTTACAAGACACAAATTTGTCCACAATTACTGTTTCCTTCTTAACAAGAAGCCTAGTGTGGGCCCAGATGATAGTCTTCCCATTTCCATCACCCACCTTGAAGTGAGCTGCAGAGCTCTGCAAATTTATTGGCGACTGTTCAAAACCAGTATTAACACACACGTAACACCTTCTTAAAAGGGGACACGATTCGAATCTGGCCTCAGAGTACTGAAGGTCAGCCGTTGCAGCTAAGAACTGTAACATCACACATTTGCACAGCCCGCATCCGAAAGTGCTCCCTCCCCACAAATAAACAAGAGGCAAGCCATCTAAAAACAATACGTCCTTTTTAATTGTTAAGTCAATAAAGAGGTATCAAAATTAAAAGAGGAGAATTACAGGGGATTTAACTGAACTACTAGGAGAGATTTCGGGGGTCTGGCCGGGGGGAGGAGAAAGAAAGGACAAATGCAACAGAAGACACGCCATGAACACACGGGGCTCTGGGAAGGAGGGAGGGAAGAGGGCAGTGAGGAGGCAGCCGACAAGGGGCTGGTGAGAGGCTCAATATCAGAAGAACGTCGGTGTTGGTTGAGGAGGAGAGAGGAGAGGTGTGCTGGGCGCTTAGGAGTCGTCTTCGCCATTGGCGCTGTCTCTGTCGTCTTCGCCTTCTTCGGGCTCCTTGTCATCCCCCTCGATGGACTCCAGCTGAGAGAGAGAAGGGGACAGGCAGAGGGGCCGAGTTAGCAAACAGGGAGAGCCGCGCTCCTCACTCCTGGCTCTCTGCCGCCTCCAGCTTCGTACCTGGTCGTCTCCCCGGTCTTCATTGTCGTCATTGTCCAGCAGGTCCCCTTCCTCAGCGGAGTCATCCGCCCCAGTCTCAGACTCCATCTTGACATTGCTCTCTTCTTTCTTGGCCGAGCTGCTGCTTTGCTCCTCCTCAGACTTGTCATTCTTCAGTTCTAGGAAGGGAGGATATAGAGAGGAGGGGTCCAGCAGGGTATCGGAACCGCTCGCCTGCTCTCCTAAGCTCTCAGGGCTGCCGCCCCACGTGGAATTTTCCTACATCAAGACTCGTCAAGCCAACCACACGCCTCTGGCGAGCCGGAACCATCCCAGAGGCAGAAGAGCTTTTATAAGCCGGAAGGAGGTTGGTTCTTCCTAGTCAGGCCACCTATGCAAAGGCATGAAGGGGCCGGCAGCTCGCGACACATCTGTGATCAAGCAGCTGCCATGGGTTCATCTGCAAGGCTGTTGTGGAGAACTATGGCTGTATGCAAAGGGCTTTGGCAAGGTGGCTGCTCTCCCTACCGACAATAAAGAGGAGGGGGCTAAAGCGCTGCCCTCCTAGCTATGGACAGATGTTAAATTGAAGAGCAGCGAAGGAGCATCACAAGGTTGCTCTCCTGGAAACCCAAAACCAAAAAGCCCACCTAGAAAACCACCACAATTACACACGTCAGATATGCATCCCCAGACAGCCCGTGTCCCTCCCAAACAAGTTCTCTTTATTGGGGAGGAAGGATAAAGCCTGAAGAGATGCTTCAAGCCAAATTCCCACAACCTTCAGCCCCCCAAAAGTCCCAAGCCCGTGAAGGGCTTCCAGGGTCTTCCCCCCGCCTCCCATCCGCCTCCCAACCCTTTCATTTGACTGTTTACTTTGATCTTTCTCTATCTTCTCCAGGCTTTCCAGCAGGGAATCCACTTTCTGCTTAATCTGGGTCAGCTCCTTCTTAATGGTCTGCAGATCATCTCCTTTCACTGAAATAAAAAGGACATGAGCACACTGTTTATCGGAAGCACTGATACCCAAGGCTTAGCTTTTTTGAACATAGGCACTCAATGCCTATTCCAAATATATTCAGCATCTCAACAATAGATGCTGAAAGACAGCTAACACAGATATAAATCTGGAGATTAAGCGAAGCATTTATCCCAGGGAAAGGAGGTTTCCCCACTGTTCCTTCTTCTCAACCCACCATTAAAAAAGATATAGGGAAATAAATAGTGCTGAAAAGCAAAGGAAGGTGCAACTGTTGCCAGGAGTTTTCAGATGCCCCTCTGAAACTAGGATAGAGAACAGTCCAGGGTAGTGAAACTTTCTCACTCTTTATGGACAAGTCAGCAATTTATGCCAGGAATTGGAAACCTGCAGCCCTAGGGATACACATGACCTTCAGCCCAAGCTCACAGCATGTGACCAGGACAGGCCTCTGGCAAGAGTGACCTCACCCTCTCCCAGCAGCTTGCTAGGCAAAGAGAGATAAAGGGGGGGGGGCAAGAGGGTAACCCTTGCCCACTGCCAGCTTCAGCATCACCCACTACAGCATGCAGGGGCCCGTTTCAAATCAGGGAAGACTTTAAACATGTCAGATCTACTTTGTTAATTAGAAGTCTTCCAGCAAAATCCAAGCCCAAAAACATAATTAGAATTACAAGAGCAGGGTGCATCTGAACCTAGGAATTGGGTAGTTTTGTACCACCAGGACTGAATTGAGCTTATGGCCTTTTCACACACGAAATCACCATCTTTCTTAAATTCAGTAGCCTAATTCAGGGGCAAGAATCATTTCAGTTGCTGCCATTGTTAACCAAGTGAGAAGCAGAATCTGTTGCACAATACCCAGTAGATCCTGATCTACCTTCTGCACACCCCAGTTCCGAATGGAACTTCTGCCTTGCCAAGAGAACAGTTCTAGCCAATCCCCAAGGATTTTGTGTAAGGCTACCGCAACATTTGACCACTCAGTGGCACTTTGTGTGACTTTTCTGAATCCCAGTTTAAGTCCTTGTGCAAGAGAAAGGGCCCCCACCCCACTCAAATCACCTGCGCCTAGCCAGAAAATTCAACACATACACTTTCCAGACTTGGAAGACGACCCCCGCTGCCCGCTCTTCGAGTTGAATCCGCTCTTGCCCCTGCGGGAGGTGTTGCCAGAAACCCGTTGGCGTTTGGAGGGCACCACGGCCCGGGCAATGGGAGGCGGAGGCGGCACCCGCGCTTGGTAGCTGTACATCCTAGGGGCACAAGAGAAAACTGCCATCGTCAGAAGCCAGCACTCAATTCCCTACTGAAACGGCCTCTTCGTGCTTTACACCGCATGTGTGCATCCTCTGCCCTGGGCTTCTCAAAACTCATCGTTTTGTTCACGGGAGCTAACCAATAGCACTCCCTTTAGAGTTCGCTCAGGAGAGCAGGCTCTACTTCCATAGCACTTGTAAGGCCTGTAGCACAAAGGGACCTTCCTCATCCACAGAATCCTGTTCCGTGAAGTCGCATGAGGACTCCTCTGTTCTGCATGCCTCCCTCTACTCCCCAAAATACAGCTAAGTGACATCTTCCTTCGTGTAAATTCAATCTGCTTCTTGCTCATGCACAAGCTCAATGGCTGTGGTTCCTCCCTTATTGGCATTTGGAGACAAACTGGAGCTGTATGGAAGGGGCAATGGCTCACTGGTGGCTCCCAGGCTGTGCATGGTTAAGTGTCCCAGGAAAGCTCCCTCCCCACACCAACCCAAGAAGATCAGGCAGATCTTCTGGGCAAGAAGGTTAAGACAGCTCCTTGCAGCATAGAATAATTTTATTATTTATACCCCGTCCATCTGGCAGCTGCTTTCCACCAACTCAAGAGTCCTGGCATTGGGACACCATGACTGGCAGCAGCTTCAATGGCGGCTGGTGCCCAAGGGGACTGGCAGGAAGAAGGCAGGTGCAGCCACAGCCAGCTACAGGCATGGCCAACCAATTCATCCTTCTCCCTTCTGAGTTCTATAATGACAACAAAGAGATGGAGGAGGAGGTAGCAGAAAGAGCCAACCCCTGGTTTGTTTGAAAGAGGATGGGTTGGGGCCAGTGGAAGTTGGTGGGACAGTATTTCGTTTGCACCCATGAACCAGCCTCCACTGAGAGGCTCTTCAGGGCTGCTGACAAGGGACTTTTGCAGCCCTACGCATGGGAAGCAGGGAGGTACTTGAGGAGCTTCTAGCTGCTAACCTGGCACTCTACCACTGACCTACAACCCCTTGCAAAAACCCTTTCTTCCTCCCCAGACTCCTTTTGGCCAAAGAAAAAAATGCCTCCACTTTTCCCTCAAACACTTCTACTACGCATCCCCTCGTCTTCCTTACCGTTTAACGGCAGACGGTTCTTAAAAATATGACAAGCACCACAAGAACCCAGGATCTGGCTAAATGCCTTGAGTGAAAATGGAAATTCATTCTCAGGTTGTTATACTCTATGCCAGAAAAAGGAACCTACACCTGGAATGTTTTGGAAGGAGGGAATTAAAAGGCCTGATCTATTTGATGCTGGCATAACAGAACAGTGTACTGGTGCCTTCCTCTTCTACCAAAAGGAATGAAGCATGCACAATGCAGCAAACAGCATTCAGGTAAACCTACCTGTCGTAGTAGTCACGCTGGAAGTCATAGTCCAGGTCAAAAGATGACCTGAAAGACAAAGCACATGAAACATGGTCAGGTCTCTGGGAGACCACCAAGGAAAGGAATCCTGCTCAGGAGGCTGAAAGGAACAGGCGATTCTTTCGCTTCCTGTTATCAGGAGTCCATTCCCAGTCTGGCATATCAAGGCTAAACACAGATATTCACAGAGCAAGAGCAAAGGCAACCCTGAGTTTATCCAACAATCCCTCTGTCTGTCACCCACACTTCAAAGCCACCTGAGCAAGATAACAAATTGCCACCCGCAGGTATAAAAAAAAAACACTCTCCCACATGGCCTCTCACATTCACATGGAGTTGTTTGCACGCATGCACACATACATATACACACGCCTCTACACACTCAGCTTCATTTCCTTGCAACCAGCTAGACAATTAAGACCTATGGAGACATTGCTCACTGCAGGGCACAAAGCCAGAGAAATAAAAAGAACAGAAATATTAAAATAAAGGGAAAAAAACATAAGGGTCCCGACCTGACTAGAGGGGACGGAGAAGGTGGTGCGGCTACTGACCCGTACATCTCTGTGGCCGATCTCTTCACCCCAGCTTTGCCCCGGTTCAACTTCGGCTCGGCAGCCAGGTTAATATCTGGAACAGAGACACACACAGAGAGAGACATGCCAATTTTGAAAGCCAGCATCTCACAACTCTTGGAAACAAGTCGAGGCCTGCCATACATCTGGGCACTAATGTGTTGCCGAGCTCTCTCTGTTCTGGGATGGGGCACATTGCCCTAAGGGATGGCATAGGATATGCTGCTAAAAGGTACAGACAACATAATGCCCAGTAGCAAGAGAGCCAGGAGGGTAGAAGACAAGCTATGAGCCATTTGCTTCAAGCAGGAACACACACACACACACACAAAAAGCCATTGTATTTGGCAAAAAAAATGATACTGAATAAGACATCTCATGTCGGCCAGGATCTTCAGCCACTTGTCAGTTGCAAACACAGACACTCAGCTTCTTACTGCTGGGTGGGAAAGTGCAACTCTTTCCCTTGCAGTAAATCTATACCACGCAGTGACAGAACTAATATATTAAGCAGCACTTCCAAAGTAAGAGGGTTCACTGCAGGATGGACGGGCTACACCAAACAAACAAATTTTTCCCACACCACCTGGGGGAGGGGTAGCAGGAAAATGTTGTCTGGCAGAGAAAACACTGGAATGAAAGACAAGCACGGCTGAGCAAGCTTGTAAATAGCTGCTCCGAAGTCTCATGTGCAGAGTGAAAGTTTGTCCCGGTGACTAGGCAGGAAAGCTGGTCTAAAATGGAAGCGCACCAATATGCCATTATGTGACTACTAAACAGCTTGAATGGACTACTAAGCTACTTGCACTGTTATTTACAGGGTTATGGTCAGTAGGGGAGAGAAGACTAAGCTGCTGGTTTCTCTGAAGATCAGGGATGTGGCTTTTCGATTGGAGGAATTTGGAATTGTGGCTTTCAAACAGGGCTGCATAAACACTCTTGTCTTGAGTCTTGCCTAATGAAACAAGGAGCCAATTGCAATATTACAAGCATGCCGGCCGCGCAAGTTGTGTCTCCTTTCCCTATACTTAGGCAAACCGGTGAACTGCATTGAAGGAGCAATGCAATAAAAATGCTTTGGCTGTTCCCGCTCAGGCTTTTTGGAGAGGAGTGGGGTAGAGTGGATCAAGAGAGGATTGGTGCCAGGCTCTCTGCACCAATCCTAGCATTGCCAAATACGTATAAGCTAGTCTCATCAAAAGAGGAGACAAGGGTAGCTGGGTTGTGACATTCTGGACCCTCGTTCAAATCCCCACTGACGTGCCCAAGGACATCCACTCTCCTAGCTTCACACCCCTGAATTCTGTGAGGAGCAGGAAGAATGTCATAAACATACACAAACACCACACATACAGAGGAAGAAATGAAAAACCTGACCTAAAGGCTAGCTCTACACTGGTGATCAACATTCATTATTTTCATAAAAGCCAATCAAGGCTCCAAGCTGCCTTTCTCTTCCCTCACCAACCCAAAATGACCAACAGCCCTGGAAGGATCTCGGGAAAGAAAGGCAGATGAAGAAATAGAAATCAGGAACCTGCTCCTGCTCCATCCTGCGGAATGGATCATTAGAATTTGGGTATACAGTGGTGCCTCGGGTTAAGTACTTAATTCATTCCGGAGGTCCATTCTTAACCTGAAACTGTTCTTAACCTGAAGCACACTTTAGCTAATGGGGTCTCCTGCTGCCGCTGCACCGCCGGAGCCTGATTTCTGTTCTTATCCTGAAGCAGTTCTTAACCTAAAGCACTATTTCTGGGTTAGCGGAGTCTGTAACCTGAAGCATATGTAACCTGAGGTACCATGGTACTTGATTAAGGCTTCAAAAGGCGTCAATAGAAAATTAGGAAAGACAGGCTTGTACCCCACCTTTCTGATGTTGCTCTGTGTGTTTACCATGTTTTGATGTTACTTGTAAGCTGCCTTAGAAGAAACTGTACCTTGAAAGGTGGAATAAAAATACAGTAAAATAAACATGGGCAACACTCTGCACTTCCGCACAGCTCAATATCTAGCTGTAAATTCTGACTTCCTTGCTCTCCTCTTTAGAGACTTGCCACCTCCACTTTGACATCTAGACTGCCTCTGCTAGCAGAGAGTGGTGTGTTATGTCTGAGTGTGAAATGAGGCAATAAGGAAGCAAGAGAGGCGCTCAGAAAAGGAACTGGTCAGTGATTTCATCCAGGCCTAAGAAAAGGGGTAAGCTAAAAACCGCCACAAGGCGCTCACCTAGGACCTGGCCTGCGATCATCCTGCCATCTTCTCCTGCCACGGCAGCGCGAGCGTTGCGCTCGTTCACGTACTGCACGAAGGCAAAGCCCTTGTGCACAGAGCAGCCCACGATCTTGCCGTACTTGGAGAAGATGGCCTCCACGTCCGACTTCTTGACCACTAGCGTGTTGAGATTGCCGATGAACACGCGGGAGTTCAGGGAGCGTGGGTCTGTCTTGTTGGTGACGTTGCTGGCCATGACTCAAGTATGCAGCAGAAACACAGGCTTGGTGCTGGAGGAGGAAGATTTGTCAGAGAAGGGAAAGAAGTCACGTGGGATTTCAGCGTCTTGACACATGCACGCACACACACAGCCAACAGAATACACACACACTCAGCCTGGCAGGAAGCGCTTCCCCCTTTGAAAGAGAAGCTATGATCCCTGAGGCATGCTGGAAAATCTCAGATCCATCCTGCAAGCAGTAAGGCGTAGCAGTATTGCTAAGCAACTGCATTTTCCTTTTTTTAAAAAATGATTGCCACTAGGCAAAGACCATTTTTCGTAAGGCACTAAAGGAAGTGAGGTGGCTTTGCCACCAGCCTGCCACAGAACCACCCACATTCTCCCACAAGAGACACCTGTGCCCACCTCAAGCACTGGCTGTGCATGATATTGTGTCTAAAACTAGCAGTGGTATTCCAAGATGGGTGGGTATCTGTCATGTCAGCCTGGTCTCAGGAGAAACTCAACCGCTAGACAATGGGGTAAACTAAGGCCTGGGGGCCAGATCCGGCCCAATCGCCTTCTAAATCTGGCCTGTGGAGGGTCTGGGAATCGGCATGATTTTAAAGGAGTAGAATGTGTGCTTTTATTTAAAATGCATCACTGGGTTATTTGTGGGGCATAGGAATTTGTTTATTTCCCTCCTTCAAAATATAGTCCAGTCCCCCACAAGGTCTGAGGGACAGTGGACTGGCCCCCTGCTGAAAAAGTTTGCTGACCCCTGCTCTGGACCCTTGTTTGAAGGACAAGCATATTGTGGGTAGAATCAATTTTACTCCCAGCCCTCAATTTTGCTTTTAACCAGCTTTCTAAGGAACACAACTACAGAAAACCCATCTCCAGTTCAGATGAAACCGATACAAAAAGCTGTCCCCAGTTTCTAGTAGTGAGACAACTCTCACACAGTTTTCTCAACAAAACTTCATTCAAAAGCAGTGAGTGGAATGCTATCTAACTTTGGGCCTCCATTTATAGATGCTTATGACAAAAGCACCAGGACCTTGCTGTGATCTTTAGATTCATTGATAAACATGGAAATGAGATTCTGGTTCGAGTCCCAGCCTCATTTCAACCACTTACATGGAGCAACAACATGGAGTCTGCTCATCTACACAAGTCTCTTGCACACACCTAGTTAACATAGTTATACTTAGAATATATTTTTAAAGCGACCAGTGGAAACTAAAATCAGTGTTGGAACTTCGTCTATGTACAAACTCAGAGTGGTCTTGTAATACATCTGAAAGTAGCCTGGGAAAGAAGTTTCAGCGTGGAGGAACATTCAACGCTGCTCACTGCATTCTCTCTCTCTCTCTCTCTCTCGCATGCATGCACACAACACGTTCTCTCCTCTCTCCCCCCCCCCAAGCTATTTACAAAAATCCAACAGGGTACAGCCTTTTATTTTCCTGCTCTCACCTTGGCACATTTAGTTCTGTTGCATGCGATACTCGACAACCCAGACCTAAGCCATCAAGTGAACAGAGTGGGGGACTGATTTGTTAAGTTTCGCTGCTGGAGGTCTATGTTCAGATTCTTTGTCCAGCAATGAAACTCCCAGAGGCTCATGAACGCTCTCTGCCTATACTTGCTTCACAGGACTATTGCAAGAACAAGATGAGAATGGAGAGCAACCTCTGGATAATGAGTAGAGTCGTGGGAAAAATCCCAAGACCTTTCAAAAGATTCAACACTTTCAGTTCCAGCTGGCAGTTTTGTTTGAGATGGGCAGAGGACTAGCACATGATTTTTGTGATCAAAAACAAGGTAAATGTGTGTGTGTGGTCACAGAATACACTGCAGCCAAAGGCCAGCGAAACAGGATTAAGAGCAGGTGGTGCATATGGGACTGACAACATGCAGCAAAACACAGGGACAGAAATTAGATTTATGGTGCTATCACCTTTCTGTGCGACCTCAAGGTGGGATGAGTGTTTCGTTAATCATCCTCTAACCAAAAGCAATTCTAATGGCCAAATGTCAAGGGTGGTCAGAAGGCCCTCTCTGCAAGGCTCCAAGGAGACCCAGCTTTAAGCTCTGCAGGGTTTGATAAATCCACTTGCCTCCTCACTGTACGTGAGTGCTTCACCCCCAACTGATGACCACCCCTGCACTTCCATCAAAAGTCCTGTTTGCAGGGAAGTACCCCTCTTCACCACCACCACCACCCTGCCCAATGCTTCAGAGGAAGAAACAAGGTGTAGTCTTTTATTTTTCTGGTGAATTTTGTATTTTGTATACTGTATGCTTTTATCACCTTAAGTCACTCTGAGACATTATTGTAGAAAGCAACAAATAAATGCAATAAGTAACAACAAAAACAGCACACTCTCTTTCTCGTGCAAGTTGGGCTTTTGCAGCCCATGACTCCCTCCTGCCAAAAACAGGGGAGAGGGATAAAGGAAGAAATGACACAATCTTTCTCTTTTCTGGAGGAATGAAGAGGCAATCTCTTTTCTGTCCGGTTCAATTCATGATGCAGGCAGCAAGGAGGTGCTGACACTTTCTTTCAGAAGCTGAACTCACCCGGGGGGGGGGGCGCAGGGACATCTCCCCCCCCCCCCGAATCAGAAGAAAAGTGGTTTTGCTCCCAGGCGTTTCCACAGAAAGCATCAACTGTGTTTTTCGGTTGTCTCTTTAAAATATCTATCTATCTATCTATCATCTATCATGGGATGGGGAGGGTATTAGCCCTCCTTTATTCCCTTTCCTGCACAGATAAAAGGGTCACTTCCATCCATTCCCATAGATGGTTCTCATACATCAAGCTGCAATTTTGCAGAAAATGCCAGGAGTCCCTCTCTGCTGATGCCTTCGGCAAAAACCCAACTGGGAGAAAAAAACAAATGTTCTCTCTCTCTTGCAAGTTAGGCTCTGGCAAACTGCAGCAAGCTAAGGAGGAGGCAAGGAATGCTAGGTTTCCTTCCACAGGTTTTTTGGAAGATGCAGAGGGGTGCTGCTTTCTTCAAAAGCCCGGTCCACAAGCTCTCTGCACATTCTACAGCTCTCGGGGGAAAGCAATGGGGAGCAAGCCATGGTGGTAGCAATGAATGGGTTTGACTCACAAACCAAACCAAAATGTGCTGGCTGCCGATTACACATCTGTCCATGAGTTACTATGCCTCAGCAAGCCATATTATGACCACAAAACTTAGTTCTGAAGAGAGGTCCCATGACTTTAGCTGGCACCTTCTGTTTGTCACTACCAGGACTGTGCTGTACCCAAGGCATAAAGATCAGCCACCATCACTACCCTTAAAGATGTTCACAAAGCTATTGCCTGAACTTGCTTGTTTCATTCCCGCCCCTGTTGCCTTTCTCCTGTCAATCGTAGGTCTGCTGGCAGAGACTTATTTAATCTCTGCAATGCATCAAGGTAACTTGGGCACTGTGAAATACTCTAGTATTTTTATATATAACTCAACTGTTAAAAGAGATTGTTCCAATCTGTTAATTAGGGTCAAGTAACGGGCAAAAGATTCCAAGAATGTGCGCATGCACTGCAAAGTTTAACACAGAATTATACTCTGGGAATGTAGTTTTGTTGCCACTTTTTAAAAATGAAAAAAAGAGAGTCCACCACACAAAACTGGCCAGTTCACCCCCTAGCCAGAAAGCCCAGCGCAACAAGATATACTGAGCTTGGTTGCTGAACTTAGTTCTGCTCCCCAAAACCAGACAACCCCTCTCCCCCACTTCTAACCCTTAAAGTGGCTGCATGTCCAGTAGGCAATGAAGACCTGAACAGGTCCACTCACATCTGCTAACAGAGTTTTGCTTGTAGTGCAGGTGTGTACTCTTTTTCAGCAAGGCCTTTAAGAGGGATGGCTGCTGAAGCCTGGAAGTAAGCCAACTCAGCCCCTTACCATCAGCCAAGATGGGTTTGTGTCTGCTCCATGCAAGGCTCCGCAGGTAACTGCCACTGCCAATCCAGACTGGGCGTCCATGACGGTGTTTGTAAGGGAGGGACGGTGTGGAGGAAAAGATCAAGATGGGAACTGGAGGGTACGAGACAGGAAGGGGGGGGGCAGGATCTGACCAAGGGAAGGCTGTCACTGCTAGCGAGCGATCAGCACCACAGACACATTGCAGCAACAGTTGAAAAATTGCACAGAAATGAAATATTAAAAATTAAAAAAAAATAAAAATAAAAAAGTGTAGGAACTTCCTGAGATGTTCAAACAAGTTCTGGAGAGAAATTGGGTTCCGTTCTTAGCAGCCAGGCAATCAGGGAGGGAGGGAAAAAAAGAGTTAAACGCGATCAATCCACTTTTTTAAAAAAATGCGTTTTAAAAACCTTGCTGTGTTTTTCCCCCCCAAGGGGTTAAAAGCCCAGAGTCAGTTAGGACCACTCAGAAAAACTCCATTTTCATCCGGTTAAAAATCAGCAGTCATTTTTTTTTAATCACCACCATCAGCAACACATCATCATAGTCACAGTCACCACCATCATAGTAGCAATAATATCAATAAGTAACTAGCAACAACGATAAAAAGGAAATCAGTGGAAAGGCAGGAAAAAATTGGAAAAAAATTGAATAACTTACTGTAGCTGAAGATCAAAAAAATCTCGCTGTAAAAAAACAAAAATAAAAATAGCCCAGATTAGAAAAACCGGAGGTGTAAAAAGATCAAAGTCAGTAACGATTTTTTTCCTCTCTCTCTTTCATTTTTCTGTCCTTTTTTCCCCCCTCTCACCCTCTTGTTCCAGCCACGGTTACTGCAAAACCAGGCAGGGGAGAGCTCCCGGCAGGAAACAATCCAAGCCCTTTGAACACCATTTCTAAAAATGCCTGAGAGAGGTGAGCTCATGCGAGGCTAAAAGATTCCTCCTCTAACCCAGCTGCTGCAGGAAAAAAAAAAGTGTTTTTTCCCCCAAAATTAACATCTTTCAATCCAGCTCTGGCTTCACTGCAAGGCCAACGCTGGGCCGCAAAGCCACCGTTTTGATAAAAAAACGGCTCATTCTAAGACATTGGGAGGGGTGTGCGTGCGGTGGGGTGGGTGGGTTTTTTTTTAAATAAAAAAACAAAACACGAAGCTGAGCTCCAGTGAAGGAAGGGTTGGGGGTTTTCGCCTTGCTGCCCTGTGAAAGGAGAAGGGACAGGATGAGTCAGGGTACCCGAGAAACGTTGCCCACATCTCCCAGTTCCCCCCTCCCCAGCGCAGAGAATGCCAGTCCCACGTGGCTACCCCAAGCTCACAGCTGACGTCAAAAGGCACCAGGAAGCTTGTGGTAGGAGGTGGAGTACATTGAAGCTCATACACAGATATCCTGAAGCAAAGATGGAGGAGGAAGACTTCACAGAGATTCTGATGCATGCAACTGAAGGAGAAGCAACCTCTACAAACCTCATAAGAGCATAAGGGCACTGCAGCCTAATGCTCTATGCATCACTCCCCAGAAGTGTAATACATGCACCCACCCACTGGTTATTAGCATCATGTTCAAAACTGGAAGCAATCCTAGTCCTGGGTACCAATTTTGATAAGCCATTAATTAAATTCTAGCCCACTGTTTTATCTGCCTTCCCACCCAGCATTTAAATGCCAGGAAAGTACTACAGATAAACGACCCAAATTTACACTTTAAATAAATAATCCCCAGGTCTCTCAGAAGAGAAATGCATAGGCAGAACACTCCTTTTCTCTACTGTGCTATGTTACCCCTGGAAGGATATCGGGTAAGTTTAGTGCAGTCAGCACAGGCAGGGAAAATAACAAAGGGAGAAGGGCAGGTCATTTAGGAATTACTTGGCAAAAGTGATAAGCAAAACAGGTACAAGGTTGTTGATGCCAAACACATTTTGATGACAGCTTCAAGCAAACTGAAATGCTCTTTTGGACCAGATCTACTAACACTCTGGAGACAGGTGATGAATATGTGGTGGTGCTAGGAGGAAAGACTTCCAGCCACGTTTCCTCAACGTTACTGGGGGAGGTCAATGCATGGTCCCTGGCAGAAGAACCCAGACAACCAGTTCTACCTTTCCACCCTTTGTACAAGTTCTCAACAAATGGAAGGAAGCATGTTAAGAGAGAGAAGGCTAATGTATTCAGATTCTTCTACTAAGCATGACCCAGCACGTGGAAGACTTGGATTCAAACTCCTGGTCTTGTGCAAATCCTGTGGCAACTCCTTACAGAACAGCTAGTTCAATCTTGCATGAACACTTGCAGGCTTCAGCTTACAAAAAGTGACACCAAAAGCTCGTAGCCTTTAAGGTATCATGAGACTCATGCCTCCCTCCCACCCCGTTCCTGCTGCAAACTAATAAAACTAATTGAATGGAATTTTAAGTAAATTGGCTATTAGTTCAGTGCTACAGGTGCTAATAAAGAGCTATGTGCTGCAAGCTAGTGAGCACCCAGGACCTGTCCAGTCAATGAATGAGTTTTGGCACACCAGGGATAACTGTTTTGCAATTTACACATCTGGACTTGTGCAAGGGCAATCACTGGTGCTGTCCATACAGAAAGAATCCTGCCTCACTATGTTCCCATTCCCCTCCTATGTGATTTACATATGTCTAGGCACCAAATGAAAACAGCCCTCTTCTCTCAGATGTTTGGCTAATTAAACTGTCTAAAATGGGGGGACTGTTTTTGTTTGTTACTATGTTACACATTTCTGTGTTTTTATATTGTGAACTGTCCCTGTGAACCTTGGATGAAAGGTGGTATAGAAATGTAATAAATAAGAATACCGTAAACCATCACTGTAAACCTAGCTTATGGCTAGGCATCAATGCCAGACCCTCACTCCTGATCCTGCCTATCTCTGTTTTTCACAGGAACACCATATCCTACCTCAAAGCAGGATGGTAGCTCTTCAACATGATGTTCACCAATAATAAGTGCTGTACAAATTACTTCTAAACTAACAACACAATTAGCAGCCACATGATTCTGAAGGATTCCAAGTGAAATGCAAGATCAGGCTTTTGTAGGCTTCTGCAGGAGCAGAGCAGTTAACCACACTTAACCCTGTTCCAAAGCTGGGGTCTATATGAGCTGGACCCAATTCTCTCCCTTAACAATGAAAAAACTTTTTAAAACGCAAATCCAAATTCAAGACAGGCAGCACAGCTGTACTGAATCAATTGCAGCTGGCAAAGGCAATATACAAAAGTGTTTTTGACTCCCATTAGTTAGATCAAGACCTCTGTGTAACTCAGAAGCTTGAATATTGCTAAGCACACAAAACAGACCCAATAAAAATAGGCCACCCCAAATTATACAAAATTTAGAGCAATAATTGACAACAATCTATACCAGGCCATGGAACTACTAATGATTTTTTTCCTTCAGAAAAAGCATCAAGGAGTGGGGTGGCAGCTCTAAAGATGAACAAATCTAAAAATGAACCTTAGGTCCAGGTTATTTGAATGACCATGCAAGCATTCCTGGGTTCTGAGATCTTTGGGGCAGGCCCTTCTCTGGGTTGCACTACCTTCACAAGCACATTTGGTGGGAATGCAGGTGAAGGCCTTCTGGATGGCTGTTCCCAAATTTTGGAACTCCTTAGAGAAGCTAGACTGGTTCCATCCTAACTGTCCTTCTGCTGGCAGGTGGAGACTTGTTTTACTCCTAAAGCCTTTTCAGAACTGTTTTTAAAGAAAGGGTTTTGAGTAGTTCTGTGCTGCTTTTACTATCTGTATTTTAATACAGTGATACCTCGGGTTAATTTGTTCTGGAGGTCCGTTCTTAGCCTGAAGCACCACTTTAGCTAATGGGGCCTCCTGCTGCCGCCGCGGAGCCAGAGTACAAATTCTGTTCTCATCCTGAAGCAAAGTTCTTAACCCGAGGTACTATTTCTGGGTTAGCGGAGTCTGTAACTTGAAGTGTGTGTAACCTGAAGCTTTTGAACCCGAGGTACCACTGTAGATTTATTTTTATATTGTTTTAATTCTATGTCTGTTGAATAACTTTTAAACTTCTGTGTTTTATTCATGTTGTTTTAATTTCTGTAAACCCCCTTGAGTCCTGGTTCTGTGAGAAAGGCAAGATAATATAGCAATCTTGCTGCAATCCTATATACGCCTCCTTGGGAAGAAGCCACATTAAGCTCAGTAATATGTACTTCCAAGAAAATCTATTTAAGATTGCACAGCCTATTGATGTGCCACAAGGCACTCTGCTTTTGCAGGAACTGATTATTTATTTAAAGAATGCATACCGTGCTTCTCACTGTATTCCTCAATGTGACAAACATGATCCCTCTGGAACTTTTATTTTTTTTTAACAAAAAAAGTTCAGTATGTTTCCACCTTAAGCGCGATTAAATATTGCCAATTAATTGCATGCATGGCAGAGTTTAATTGCGCCTTTTGTGTTGTCTTTCCCAGTGCAAAAAAGCTTTTAATCTCCTGGGCTTGCTTAGCAGGTTCTGGGAGGCTCTTGGGACGGCCCAGCAACAAGATCTCAAAAGAGCCTCCCCGGAGTCTGGTAAGCAAAGTGGAGAATTTAAAAGCTCTCTGCCTTACCTGGTAGGCAAGGATGGTCACATGAGGGCAGTTCGAATGAGGTGGTTCAGATATGTATGTTTTTTCTTATACACAGCATCCCCAGAACGCAGCCCCCGTGCAAGATGCTAGCATACTGTAGTTAAGCAACAGTCTGTATGACTTCTAAGTTTTGCAGGGTCTTGCAGGCTGAATGGCACAAAGGCTACGGAGGATCAGGAGACCTGAGCGTGTAAGAACAGCTTTACTCCAATTGTCATTAGAGCTTCCAAGCTCAATTCAATATGCTGATGCTAACCTGTAAAGCTCTGAATATTTGTGGCCAGCTTCTCTAAAGGACCACCCTTAGCTCTTATGATCCTCAGTATCTGTAAAAACAACAACAAAGACCGTTCTTGCATGCCCACAAGGGGAACACAGAAAACAGCCTTTAACAATATCAGATTGCATGCCCATCTTGCTCAGTACTGCCCATTCTGACTGGTAGCACCTCTCCCAAGGTTACAGGAACCTGACTTTATGATACCAGGGACTAAGCCTGTGACCTTACTGCCCTTCCCATAGCTATTAGGCTGGTGGGCTCAAGTGTGGTGGTACCATGGCTCTGAAACTCCCTCCCTGCAGAGCTAACAAAGCCTTCAAGCGTGCCTCAAAAACTCGATTTGTTGCAACCTGCTACACTTTTCCCAGTTGTTTTTATGTCACTTATTCCTGAGACTTGTTGGTTCCTCAGAATTATTCTCTATTATTATTATTATTATTAAACAACCCAAATGCATTTCAATTGGATCTCCTCCAGTTGTGCGCTGCCTTGTGAGGGCTAAGAGGCAGGATATAATAACATATATATATATATATATATATATATATATATATATATATGGCGCACCCCCGCAACTCTTCAGCCATGTTTATTCATGAAGCAGCCCCACTGAGCTCAGAAAAGCGTGGCCAGGAGCGCAGCCTACATTAGACCACTAATCCGGATTAGGCCAGGAGAGAGGGCGGGCGGGCGCCATGCCTTTTGCACGGGGAAGGAACACGCGGGCAGAAATGTCACTTCCTGACCAAAGCCAATAGCCTCACGTGGCTTTTTTGTCCCACCGCCACCTAACTCTTTCAACGGGGGGGGGAGGAGAATGAGGATTATTTCCTCCTCCTCCTCCCCCGCCCAAGTACAATGGTCTCTTCCAGAGGCAACACATATGAATTAGCTCGGAATGTACCATTTGGACTAAGCGGGGGGCGCAGGAGGGGGAGAATCTCTCGAATCTTCCTATTTCCCTGCGAAGGCCGGGAAGGGAGATACCAAAGTGGCGGGGGAAGAAAACAAGAAAGGGCGGTACCATCATTAACAACCCCCCCCCCCGCGGCCGAAGCGCGAAAAAGGAAAGAAACGTCGCCGCTCCTTCCTTGGCCACCTGAGGCGTTAATATCCAGGCAACGAACTCACCAGGAGGCCCCAGCTCCGGAACGGCGTTGTTTTCCTTATCTATAGGGCTTTTTATTTTCCTCCTTCTTCTTTCACATATACCTTCGCCTCATCCACGCTCCGGACTCTTCACAAAATGGCGCCCCCGCCGCCCTCTGCCTCTGCGCCGCGCAGCCGGGACGTAGCGCGACGCGGCCCCTTTTCATGCTACACCGTCTGTCATTGGAAGGGGGCTTTATATATGGACGTCGTTCATTGGCTAGCATTCACGCTCAATCAAACGGGGGACCAATAAGCGCCTGCTGAGGTTGTGAAGGTGAGGACGAAGCAATAATAGGGAGAGGGAGAGATTTGCGACGTGAAAGGCGGGACTCGAAACGCGATAGGCTAGCAGGGGTGTCGCTCTCTGTCCCGGTTGTTCGCTTTGTGATTTGACAACTGGGCTGTCAGTCCAATCTTTCCTCGCAGTGATTTCAGCTGTTCATTTATTCCCCCACCCATTTATTCCCCAGCTTCCTTTTCTGAATGGTGTCCATCCCTGCCACTCATCTCTTCTTGGTTTGTGATAGGTCAAGGTCTTACAGGCAGCGACCAATGGTGCCTAAAAGGGTGTTTCAATAACTAAATTAGGTGGCTTCACGTACATCCGGCTCCCTTGGGGCAGTAAGTCTCCATTGCCTAAGAGCGAATGACGTATGTAAAGTCTCGAGTAGTCATTGGACAGCGCGCAACCCTAACACAATTGGGCCCCATTAAAAAAGGAGGCGCAGCTTCGGCTTTGCTCGGCCAATAAGTGCTTACCTTGTGCCTAGACTCAAATTTTGATTGGTATGTTTGAAAAATATCCCGCCCCATAAACCTGCCCCTTTATTTTATTTTCCCTTACAGACCTCCTAGTACAGCTTCATTTTAATTGTCCACCTTCTCCCACGTTCTGTCTTGAGATTGTAGCTGCCTGCACACCATACGTTTAAAGGAAATGATTTTGTGCCAAGAATCCTGGGAACTGTAGCTTGCCCTTCCCAGATGAGGAACTATAGTTCCCGCAATTTTTTTTTACAAAAAAGAGGGAGAAGCATATATGTTAAATGTACAGTACTGTATGTACACAGCCTAAAAGCAGCTAAGTTTTTGCCTCCCCCTTTATGCTTTGTTTATCATCTAGCCCTATGAAGAATTCTGGAGAAATTAGTTTGGTTCCTGTAAGGTACTACCCTATGGCGGATTTTAAAATCTTAAATTATATTTGATTTTCTTGCAGGCAAATGCACATAGGTCTGCAACTGTTCTAGGCTGTGCTGTGCTATACATTATACTGGGAAATACGTTGAAATCATCAAGAGCAGCTTCTTCTCGTGTACTCTTGAAACTAACTTTAAGAAACTGAAGAATCTGAAGACGTGTATCTGAAGAAGTGTGCATGCACACAAAAGCTTATACCCAGAACAAACTTAGTTGGTCTTTAAGGTGCTACTGGACAATTTTTTATTTTAATTCGACTGCGTCAGACCAACACGGCTACCTACCTGAATTTAAGAAACTGAGTTTTCTTTTTACAATTTCTGCTCCCTCCTGATCCCTTTTTATTTTGCGTTGTGCATTTTAGATTGCAAGCCTGAGGGTAGGGACTGCTTATCACTGACCTTTATAAACCACTCTGGAAGTTTTAATTTTTTTTTTAATAAATGACTAGAATGTTTGTCATCACAGCTCACTTACTTAGAATTACGCACACTTTACTAAACCGGATTTGCTTCTGATTCAGCACAGATAGCTAGGAAACATAGTCTTACAAGGGCAAGAATTTAGTTAAGCTTTGGGATGTCAAAAGCTAGTCTATGTAAGGTGATAACTTAGGCCCATGTGTGTATATGACCTGTGTTTCTAAACATGCTGAAATTAGCATGCATTAAGGGCTATTTAAGGCAAGCAGGTACTTCCTGTGATATGTTGAAAGCAAATTAAATCAGACTAATCCCCTCTGAGGTGGCAGTCTGAGGGTAATGGGTCACCAGCACGGCACAGGATTAAAGAAGTGGGGCCTCTCCCTGATTTAGAAAAAGGGCAAAGTTTAGGTTAGCAAGGTTAGAGGAAGCAGGGATGTGACTTGAGAGAGCAAGGCAAGGTACAGTACAAGAAAGAAGCTAGACTGTCTTGGAATACTGATGCTCTGAACTCTAGCAGGCTCAGGTTGTATATATGTGTAAATAAACCATATAGTATAAAGACACTGCAGTTTCCTCTGTGTCTCGTTGTTCAAGAAGAAACGCAGAACCTGGTAAGTGTGCCTGGAACTCCCTGGAATCTCAAACTGCTGGCAGATTGCAGGTGGTGTATAACAATTGCCAATGCCCAGTGGGTCACATGAGTAACTTTTCACCCACTAAACAGCTACTCACACCTCAACTTGATGAACATCAGTGTGGTGAAAGCTTGGAATATGGTTCACTTCCAAAAATTCTCCATCCTCGAGGCTGTCTTGCCAATCCAATACAAAGAATGCTGTTCCGGTACTCTTTTGACCATAAAAGGTTGTTCCTGTTCCTATACTCTTATCTTGGGGCAGGAGGTCACCAACTCCTGGCGCCGTTCCCGGGTCTCTTGTCAGACCTGACAAGGTCTATGCGTCTTTGTGGTCAGGATGTAAGATAAGACCTAGACATGCATTCCCTGCTCCAGCAAGGCCAACCATTGCCGGACTGATAAAGGAGAGGGCTTTGAGCACTTGTTTATACAGCTGGCTTTCTGTTTATACATTTTAGAAATGTTCCCTTGAAGGAGGAAAAATGAGGATTTGGGATCCCATTTCAGACTGACTTCACAGAAACCCATTCCTTCCCCCTTCAGTCCTGCCAGCATCTTCCACTGCATTTCCCCCCCTAGACATGGATGGCTTATAAGGTCCCCGTTCCCCAACATCAAATCCTCACAACAAGTTCATTGGGCTCTAAAGTCACCCAGATAGCTTCATAGCCAAGTGGAGATTTGAACCTGGGACTCCTTGTTCTATGAATGTGTGCACATTGTGTAAAAAGTGTTTGGGGAACAACGCATCAAAAAGCAGCATTTCATAGGGAACGAAATGATAAGATACACGATCCAAGGGATAGCTCAGTTGGTAGAGCACGAGACTCTTAAGCTCAGGGTCATGGGTTTGAACCCCACGTTGGGCAAGAGATCCCTGCACTGCAGGGGGTTAGACTAAATGGCCCCTGTGGCCCCTTCCAACTCTACATTTCTAAGATTCTAAGGATACAGATTGATTGTTGCTAATGTTTGCGCACTACTTTGCAAACAAGTGGTGAGATGCACAGCCAATGGAGGTTTGTACACAACAATAGTCTTGGCACTCTCAACTACTTTGATGCCACAATAGCTCCCAGGCTATCGTACTAACTTTTAAGTTGAGTCCACACCAACAAACTGCAAAGCAGTAGCAAGTATGCCATAATGGGTAGCTTGCACAAAATGCCCTTTTAATAAACGGTGCAATTTCTCTTGCACAGTGCTTTCTTCCTCCTATATACATTCTGGTGGGACCGACTACTTTGCCCATCAAGATTCTCCTTTTGGCAAGCTCCACACCATGTAATATCTCCTCTACCCCACCCACCCACTATGTATGTATAATCCCAAAATTCCCAATTCTCTTCTTGGGAGTGAAGTAACAATGCAACTTTTGTATATTTTTATTTTTTCATTCGGGGAGGCTAGGGAGCCTTTGGTATACAAACCCTAAAACACCATCAGATTCAGTCACAAATCCCTGCATAAAACAGTCAGTGAAACGACAAACCACATTGCCGCAGAATGATAGCTATGTTATTTAGAAGTACCCACAATGGAGTCAGGATCTACATTTCTCCAGCAAAGGTCAAAGCTTTGATCATCCAAGTTATCAGAAATCAATCAAAGTGTTTGGAAAATCTGGGGAGAAGAGTGCTTTTAACCACAGGTGGCAAATTTGGCTACAACCCTCCAATAGGGCTGGGCGATATATCAATATATAATCATCCAAAACCGTTTTGAAGTCCGTAATTGTGATATCAGTTTCATAATTTTTGACCTGGCAATATATTGTGAATCGTAGCGTGTGTGTGCGCCCACACACGCTATGCAAAAATTGCAACGTGGGGAAAACCATGAAGCCAGCCAATGTGTCTCTTAATTCCTGCAGCCCCTGTTAACTCTGCTGCCTCAGCTCTCCCTCATGCAAGGGGGCAGCAAATCACAAGAGAAGGGGGTGGAATCACAATGCAGGAAAATCTGTGATGCCTCTACATAGCTCCATCCTTATTTCAGGCTGTGATATGTAGGTATATCACAATGTCTAATTGGTGATATATCAAAATGTTGAAAACCAGATATCGCCCAGTCCTATTTTCCATATATTGTTGGGCTCCAACTCCCCTCATTCCTGAGTGTCAGCCCATATGGCTGCAGCTGATGGGAGCTGTGGTTCAGCAGCCTTTGGAGAGTGACACAGGTTCCTCGCTCCTGCTTTCAACCATCATACTTTATGTTATGTACTGAAATTCTCACCCTGGGCCAGCAGGGGGATACTGTAGATAGTTATGCAAATGAAGGATCGAAAGTGACGTTCAGTGATTGGATAGTTTTAGAAAGTTGTTACAGTAACGTGGTACTGGAGCTCTATATAAGCAGGCTGACTGAGCCCTTCAGTGCAGTTCTGTCCTGTCCTGTCCATAAACAAGAGCTGTTTGAAGAATCGCTGTGTCGTCTGATATGTTCACCCACAACTTAACACTATGCATGTGGAGCGTTAGTCGGGTACGTCCTGTGCCCCAAGCTGGTCTTGCATTTGTCTCCCGGTGGTAAAGCACGGAGGAAAACCTTGCTGTTCTGACTTGCTTGAGACTCCTGCCCTGCGAGCCTTGAAAGTGAAGGTGTATCTGAACTCTGCCCGAATATCCTTGAGGAGCAGGATGTACAGAAGAGGATCAAAGATGTTGCCCAAGGTGGTAAAGAACAAAGTTGTACGTTGGTAGATGAAGATCTTCCTCACCAAGTCACAGCTTTCAACTGCCTTCCCGTGGAGCATCACTTCCCAGAAATACCTGTAATATGAAGTCACCTGGTGAGGAGTGAAGAGGACAAAAAAGGTGATGACCGTGAGAGAGATGAAGCCGTAGATCTGCCTTTTTGTTTTCTGCTCCAGAGAGGCCACTTTCCTGAGTTCATACAGGACCCGGAAGTAGAAGAACCCCATGAGCAGGAACGGTATAAAGAAAGAGAAGACCGTGATGCTCACCCTGAACTCGGCGTATTGATAGTTCAGCCTGGAGCTATCCAGGCAGCGCTCCTGCAGCTGCTCCTCTGGCCACTCACCTCTGATTTGTATCCCGATGCCGACCGCGCAGAAAGCTGCCACCAGGAGCCAACAAACGGCGCTCACTTTGGCAGCGCCTTGCATGGTCTGCAGCCTGTGGAATCTAAGCGGGTGGACCAGGCCGAAATAGCGCTCCATGGCGATGAGGCACAAGAAGTTGTTTTTGGCGTAGAAGTTGGTGCGGAACGCCAGGCCGGCCACCGCGCACACCTCCTTCCCAAGGCTGGTTTTGTGGTCGTGGTAACTGTAGTACATCCATAAAGGGAGCGTCAGGGTCTGCAAGATGTTGGCCAGCACCAGGTTTGCGATGTAAACAGAGAGGATGACGGACCTCTTCATCTGGTGGCTCAGGGCCCAAAGTGCCAAGCTGTTCAGAGGCAGCCCGACCACCACCACCACCGAATAGATGGGGATTTGAAAGTACTTGGTGATGTTGACAGGCAAAGGGTGGCATGAGATGTTCATGGCGCCTATTGGAAACTATTGTGGGTTTTCTCCCTCTTCCCATGGAGCCCCATTGTTCTGGACTGTCATCTCACAGCCGTTGCAGATGGCGCATATCTTGTTGAACTTGCTGGCCGCCGGACTCGTCCACAGGGTGTGGTGGTGGAAATGAAGGACACTGCGGACGAGGTGGCAAATGCCCCTGCTGCCACTTCTCTTGCTTGGTGGCCTGCCCTTCCTTCTAATCCAGATCAGTTTTTAATTAAGAAAAGGAAAATAGAGAGGGCTTCTCAAGACCTGGGATGGGAAAGATTGCAGGAAAAATGGATCAGGCAGTTCTCAGAATTGGAAATAAGTGATAGACCATACTGTGTGTAACTGCCTCCTTCCCCCGCCCCCCAAAGGTCTGCAGTCCTAATGTACCTTTTGCACATGGTTATGGTCTAAACCACAGAGCCTAGGACTTGCCGATCAGAAGGTCGGTGGTTCAAATCCCTGCAACGAGGTGACCTCCTGTTGCTCGGTCCCTGCTCCTGCCAACCAAGCAGTTTGAAAGCACGTCAAAGTGCAAGTAGATAAATACCGTATTTTTTGCACCATAACACTCACTTCCTCCTAGAAAGTAAGGGGAAATGTCTGTGCGTGTTATGGAGCGAATGCCTGCGGGTGGCAGGGCGATCTACTGCAGTCGTGAGCAGAGGATCCATGGTTCCCCTTCCTTCCCTCCTCCGTGGTTACAAAGCATGGATCCGCATGGATCCTCAGGATTTTTGCATTGGGCTATTCCAAACTCACTGTCAGATCACATGTCTGTGGCCACAGCATGAACCACAAAAATCAAATATCCACTATTTCGTTTAGGATATTTTTTTTCTTGTTTTCCTCCTCTAAAAACTATGTGCGTGCTATGGTCTGGTGCGTGTTATAGAGCGAAAAATACAGTAGTTACCGCTCTGATGGGAAAGTAGATGGCATTTCCGTGCACTGCTCTGGTTTCACCAAAAGCAGCTTAGTCATGTGGCCACATGACCCGAAAGCTGAACGCTGGCTCCCTTGGCCAATAAAGTGAGATGAGCACCGCAACCCCAGAGTCAGTCACAACTGGACCTAATGGTCAGGGGTCCCTTTACCTTTATGCAATCCTCTTACCTGGGAATACAACCCTCCTGAATAGATAGATGCCTAGGATTGCTGGCCAGTTAGGCATCACCCCAAAAGACATGAGTCACCCTTCAACAGTACACAACTTTGCAGTATTATTATTTTTTAAAAAGAGCATCTATTATCATTTACCATCCATCTATTTATATGCAAATTTAGAAAGAGTCACTATAAGAAGACTCTTATAGTTGGGTGGTGGGGAGAATGAGTGTAGATAATGGGAAAGAGAAAGAGTAAAAGACCCCTGGATGGTTAAATGCAATCAAAGGCGACTATGGGGTTGTGGCGCTCACCTCACTTTCAGGCCGAGGGAGCCGGCGTTTGTCCACAGACAGCTTTCCAGGTCATGTGGCCAGCACAACTAAACTGCTTCAACGGAACACTGTGATGGAAGCCAGAGCGCACGGAAACACCGTTTACCTTCCCACCGCACTGGTACCTATTTATCTACTTGCGCTAGCATGCCTTCGAACTGCTAGGTTGGCAGGAGCTGGGACAGAGCAATGGGAGCGCTCACCCTGTCCTGGGGATTTGAACCGCCAACCTTCTGATCAGCAAGCTCAAGAGGCTCAGTGGTTTAGATCACAGTGCCACCCGCGTCCCATGAGTGTAGATACTACTGAGCTAGATAGACCAATGGCCTGATTCGGTATACAGTGGTACCTCGGCTTAAGAACTTAATTTGTTCTGGAGGTCCGTTCTTAACCTGAAACTGTTCTTAACCTGAGGTAGTACTTTCGCTATTGGGACCTCCTGCTGCCGTCGCGTGCCCACCGTCCAATTTCTGTTCTCATCCTGAAGCAAAGTTCTTAACACGAGGTACTATCTCTGGCTTAGCAGAGTCTGTAACCTGAAGCGTCTGTAACCTGAAGCGTCTGTAACCCGAATATTCCAATAATCCTCAAAATAAGGGGGATATCACCACCTTAATTGCCAAACAAAGGTTTTGCCCATTGGGCAACTGGAAGGCTTTCAGAACGCTGCCCTCACATATCCTGGCAATGTCCTGTTTCTGTTCTCAGGCTCCATTCCCGTCATCTGAAGATCAAGGGAGCCACGGCAGGTGTCCCTATCTTATATACTCCTACTGCCAAAAAGCTCCGTTTCACTGTTGCAGAACAATGCTTTCCTCCTCATGCTTCTGAGCATTAATGAATGAAAAGCCAAGCCTGCGCACAGGGAATTTCCATGACATTTGACTGCGGTGAGAACCTTCCTGTGGTCGTGTCCCTTCATAACCCACAGTCTGTCAGACTCTGACCTCATCTGTGCCAGCGATTGAATGGAAGTCTGCCCACATGCTCAGGGGCAACTTCCTCAGTGTACAGAAGAAACCACTTGGAGACAGGAATAAATAAGGAAGGGAGATGGGTATTTACTGGTAGTTTTCTGGGTGATTTGGGCAAGGGTGTCTCATGACCAGCTGTTGGAAGATACAGGAGGGGAGGGGGCTGTTGAGGCCAGATTCTGCTTGCTGGATTCCCACAGGAGTCCACTGTGGAAACAGGATGCTGGACCAGGTGGAACATTGGCCTGATCCATCTGGCTGAGTTTCCCCAGCCACTCTGGGCAGCTTGCAGCACATAAAAAATTGTAAAACATTAGACATTAAAAACCGCCTGATACATGGTTGCCTCCAGTTATCCAACAATAGCAAGAAGTAAGAAGCTGGCCCCAGCCCCAGTTAGGTTGCTGGAAAAGATTGCCAGAAGGAAACTATGTCAATTTTATTTGAAATCCTATGGGTGAGCTTGCTTTGGTGACTGATCACAAATTCCCAGTGTTTAGGAACAGACAAATCTATTGATTTCAGGTTCTATTTTTTCCATACAGTGGTACCTCGGGTTACATACGCTTCAGGTTACAGACTCTGTTAGCCCAGAAATAGTGCTTCAGGTTAAGAACTTTGCTTCGGGATGAGAACAGAAATCGTGCTCTGGTGGCGCGGCAGCAGCAGGAGGCCCCATTAGCTAAAGTGGTGCTTCAGGTTAAGAACAGTTTCAGGTTAAGTACGGACCTCCAGAACGAATTAAGTGATTAACCTGAGTTACCACTGTACATTTAAAGCACTCCCCCCCGGGGGGGGGGGAATCCTGAGTACTGTAGTTTATTCCTCACAGAGCTACGAATCCCAGCACCTTTAAGTTACAGTTCCAATGAGTCCTTTCTGGGGGGGAGGGGGGGTTGCTTTAACTGTGCTTCAAAAGTATGATGTGTGTGCAGAGCCGGGGCTGCATCCGGAATGAGCAGATTCCATTCTTCACTTCCTTAGGTTGTATTTAAGTACAGTAGTACCTCGGGCTAAGAACTTAATTCATTCTGGAGGTCCATTCTTAACCTGAAGCACCACTTTAGCTAATGGGGCCTCCTGCTGCTGCCGCGCCGCCGGAGCACAATTTCTGTTCTCATCCTGAAGCAAGGTTCTTAACCTGAAGCACTATTTCTGGGTTAGCGGAGTCTGTAACCTGAAGCGTATGCAACCTGAGGTACCACTGTACATCCTGCCCAGAGCAGACCCATTCAAATCAGTGAACCTAAGTTAGGCATGCCTGCTAAATTAAACAGGTCTGCTCTGAGAAGGGCTGAATACCATGCATTGTTACTGCTGTAAAAACAAGATGACTGATATCCGATAAAGAAGTAGAAGCGAATTATTATTGTTAGAGCTTTCCTGAGTTTCCCTGTAGTGTGTTCCCATGCTCTTAGTCTCCAAGAGTAAATTTTATTTTGCGACTGGTAGCCAAACACCATAAGATACACACACACATAATTAGTAATGATGCATACTTTGAATCATAGATTCAAAGAATTTCAGAGCTGGAAGGGGCTCCAAGGGTTATCTAGTCCAACCCCCTGCAATAAAGGAATCACAAGTGAAAGCATCCATGCAGATAGCCATCCAACCTCTGCTTAAAAACCTCCAAGGAAGGAGAGTCTACAATAGGCATAGGCAAACTCATCTCTCCAGATATTTTTTGGGACTACAACTCCCATCATCCCTAGCTAACAGGACCAGTGGTCAGGGATGATGGGAGTTGTGGTCCCAAAACATCTGGAGGGCAAAGTTTGCCTACGCCTGGTCTACAACCTCCTGAGGGAGCCCCTTCCATTGTCAAACAGCTCTCGCCATCAGAAGGTTCTTCCTAAATAATCCCCTTTCTTGTAACCTGAAGCCATTGGTTCGAGTCCTACCCTCTGGAGCGGCAGAAAATAAGCTTTCTCCGTCTTCCATGTGACGGCCCTTGAGATATCTGAAGGTGGCTAGCATACGTCCTTTCAATCGCCTCTTGTGCAACCCAACTCTCTCAGCCATCATACATGGGCATTAAGAGAATGAATGATCAAGGCTGATTTCAAAGTCAGCTTGAGTTTGTTTGTTTGTTTCATGCTGTAAAACAGTAATAATAAAAAATTGAAGCACTCACCTCATTACTGACCCAAGAGACGATTCACACACCTGCTTGCTTGCAACTGCTTCATTCTTTGGAATGGCATCCTCTCTTTGTGGTTGTGTCAGTCACTGTGGTTTTTGTGACTCAGATAGCATGCAGAATGCGCTAGTCTCAGTTAAGCGATAACCACCAAGTTGTACATCATAGGAGACAGCTGAGCGGGAACTCAAATAAAGCTGTTTTGGGTTTTACATATTGCTCTCAGGTTGCTGTGTGTCTTGGAAGGGACTTACCACCATGATATAGATATAGATAGATGATAGATGATAGATAGATAGATAGATAGATAGATAGATAGATAGATAGATAGATAGATGGATGATAGGTAGATAGATAGATGATAGATAGATAGATAGATAGATAGATAGATAGATAGATAGATAGATAGATGATAGATAGATGATAGATAGATATAGATAGATAGATAGATAGATGATAGATAGATAGATAGATAGATAGATAGATAGATAGATAGATAGATGATAGATAGATAGATGATAGATAGATAGAGATAGATAGATAGATAGATAGATAGATAGATAGATAGATAGATAGATAGATAGATAGATGATAGATAGATGATAGATAGATAGATAGATAGATAGATAGATAGATAGATAGATAGATAGATGATAGATAGACTCTGAAATAACTGTTGCATTCTTGAAGGGTTGTAAGTTTGTTTTTTTATCCCTTTTCAAATGGGCAAATCACCTGCAGGTGTCAGGAAGCATACCACAAGGGTCTGGCCAATTTTGTGTAAGAAAAGTGGGAACTGGCAGCTTTGGAGATGTGGGGTGTGATTCTAGAGATTCATGATATCTGATTTTGACTCGGAAGTAGCAGTGAACACACACAGAGAGACACTGGTGGGGGGTTCTTTGTCCTCACAGAGGGTTAGGCCTTTTGCCCGAACCATTTCCCCAATCTAATTGAAGCCCCCTCCTCCATACCACAAGCTACCCATAAGGGGGAAATGTAGGCACACAATGAAGAACTGCAGAGTTGGAAAAGACCCCAAGAGTCATCTAGTCCAGGCATAGGCAAACTCGGCCCTCCAGATGTTTTGGGACTACAACTCCCATCATCCCTAGCTAACAGGACCAGTGGTCAGGGATGATGGGAGTTGTAGTCCCAAAACATCTGGAGGGCCGAGTTTACCTATGCCTGATCTAGTCCAACTTCCTGCAATCCCATCTAAAGAAACCCTGACAGATCCAATCTCTGTTTTAAAACTTCCAACAAAGTTCACCACCTTCCAAGGGTGTCACAGGCCAGCTTCACCTGATGAACAGCAGCCTGAAGAGGGAGAAGGCGGAGTGACTCCACCTGCAGCTTTCCAGGACTTAGAGGAGAAGGCACTGATGAGAACCAACTGGCTTCAGCCTTCTTAGGCAGAGCTTCCAGCAGCAGTCAGGTCTTGGAAACAACGCTTGTCGTTCCTGGCCCTACCTTGGATTCTCTGACCCTTCGATTGTCTGACCATGCAGATTGCTGTTCGCCCAAACTTTGGACTGGACCATACTTTGGATGCTGGTGCTGCCTTCAGGCAAGTACACCTCCGAGACTCTTCTGTTTGGCTGCCCTCCTGCTCCACTGGGCTCTGCACATCAAGCCTCAGCAACAAAACTACGGCAGTGGGAGTCTGTCCCACTGCCAGACGGTCGGAGAGATTTTTCAGTTAATCAGAATCCCCTGTCTTGTAATATGAATCCATTGGTTCAGGCCCAACAGCAGAAAGCAAGTTTCCTCCGTCCTCTGTGGGACAGCACTTCAAATATTTGTAGGTGGCTATCATACCACTCCTCTCGGTCCACTCTTCTGCAGCCTAAACTATACCTAACTCTCTCAACCGTTCCTCTTAAGTGGTTTCCTTTCCAGATACTTTGGCTTAACCAGACCAAGGACACTGGCCGCTTGCTTGGTTAAGAGCTATGCTTGGCCTGTCCTTCAAAAGGAAGGTGCAGGGAGCATGTCATTTGTTGGATCAACATCTTAGCCAATGGTCAGAGATGATGGGAGTTGTAGACGAGCAACATCCCTCAAGGGCCACAGGCCCCATCCCTGAACTATTCCGTGATGACTTCTCCTCTACGTTCCCCTGCTATGGGGCAAAGAGATTAGTTCTACATATCCCACAATGCATTGTTGCAGTTTATCACTGCTTTCTGATCCTGCTCCTCTCTCTTCTTTACCAAATGGTTTATGCCATTCTAACTTTCTTAATACAGTGGTACCTCAGGTTAAGTACTTAATTCGTTCCGGAGGTCTGTACTTAACCTGAAACTGTTCTTAACCTGAAGCACCACTTTAGCTAATGGGGCCTCCCGCTGCTACCGTGCCGCCGGAGAATGATTTCTGTTCTCATCCTGAAGCAAAGTTCTTAACCTGAAGCACTATTTCTGGGTTAGCGGAGTCTGTAACCTGAAGTATATGTAACCTGAAGCGTATGTAACCCGAGGTACCACTGTACTGCAATTCCTTAAAAATTCCTGAGCCGTTAACAAATAAGAATATCGGACCAATAAAATAGATTTTCCTTTTGCCTGGCCTAGATATGCTTCAGATCATTGCTTTCCCCCAACCGACTGAATTTTGTTGTTGTTGGCTTTTGATCTGATTTCATCCTGATGTGAATTCTGACCCATTGTTCCATATTTATTAATAAATATTTCCCCATATTTATTTCTTAATGTCCTGATAGGCGCTGGGGATAGAACCTGGGACCTGCTGGTTGCCATTGAGTTACAACCAGGGCTTTTTTTTCAGTTGGAACGCCAAAAAAAAAAAAGCACTAGCTACAACCCTTCTTTGCAATGTGGGGCCTGCTGGAGGTTTTACTTTCTGGCCTTTTTGTGTCCTGATGCTGGCTTGCAGGGTGGGAAATGAAGTCATAGCCGATAGAGGAAGCTGTGACAGGGATTCCTTTTCTTTGCATGTTCGCTGCCCTACACAGATCTGCATTTGCAGGCCACTTCCCTGTTGAGGTTTGATCTCTGGTTCTTTAGAACAGCCTATTGTTAATTTTTTGGGAATAGGAAGAGAGGCTCAGCTGTGCAGGCAGCGACAGCTCCTCTGAACTCCTAAAAAAGAAAAAAGTAGACCCCATCTGCGCTATATGTTTAGCTCCTGGGAACACTGGTTTCCAAGCGTTGGTGGCATAGTGGTTAGTACAGCTGCTTTAAGAGTGCAGGTCAGCTCTGTGTCCAGGGCAGCTGTCTATCAGCTCCATCTGGTACGCAGGCTGAGACCCTACCTGCCCGCAGACTGCCTCGCCAGAGTGGTGCATGCTCTGGTTATCTCCCGCTTGGACTACTGCAATGCGCTCTACGTGGGGCTACCTTTGAAGGTGACCCGGAAACTACAACTAATCCAGAATATGGCAGCAAGACTGATGACTGGGAGTGGCCGCCGAGACCATATAACGTTGGTCCTGAAAGACCTACATTGATTCCCAGTACATTTCCAAGCACAATTCAAAGAGTTGATGCTGACCTTTGAAGCCCTAAATAGCCTCGGCCCAGTATACCTGAAGGAGCGTCTCCAGCCCCATCGTTCAGCCATCATTCACTGAGGTCCAGTTCCGAGGGCCTTCTGGCGGTTCCCTAACTGCGAGAAGTGAGGTTATAGGGAACCAGGCAGATGGCCTTCTCGGTAGTGGCACTTGCCCTGTGGAACGCCCTCCCATCAGATGTCAAGAAACCACTATCTGACTTTTAGAAGACATCTGAAGGCAGCCCTGTTTATGGAAGTTTTTAATGTTTGATGTTTTCTCATGTTTTTCATATTCTGCTGGGAGCTGCCCAGAGTGGCTGGGAAAACGCAGCCAGATGGGCGGGGTATAAATAATAAATTATTATTATTAGTGTCGTGCTAATATTATTATTATTATTAGTGTCGTGCTAATAATGCCAGGTTGCAGGTTTGAGCCCTGTATAGGACAGCTGCATATTCCTGCATAGTGGGGGTTGGACCAGATGATCTTCAGGGTCCCTTCCAATTCTACAATTCTATGAATGTTTTGGTTCAATGTGTCTTTAGGGTATACGGTTTTATTTACATTTATGCACCACCTGAGCATTGGGGTGGTGCTGTGGGTTAAACCACAGAGCCTAGGACTTGCAGATCAGAAGGTTGGCAGTTCGAATCCCTGCAACGGGGTGAGCTCCCATTGCTTGGTCCCTGCTCCTGCCAACCTAGCAGTTTGAAAGCACGTCAAAGTGTAAGTAGATAAATAGGTACCACTCCAGCAGGAAGGTAAACGGCGTTTCCGTGCGCTGCTCTGGTTTGCCAGAAGTGGCTTAGTCATGCTGGCCACATGACCCAGAAGCTGTACGCTGGCTCCCTCGGCCAATAAAGCAAGATGAGCGCCACAACCCCAGAGTCCGTCACGACTGGACCTAATGGTCAGGGGTCCCTTTACCCTTTTTGCCACCTGAGCATAGGATGGAGGGGTTCTTTGCAATTAACACAGAGCTTGCCGACCGCATAACTGGCACAAAGAACCCTTGTTATCTCAGTTCGTGGAAGAAGGTGCTGTTTGGTCTCCAGACTACTCCTCGGTCCCAAAAAACCTCATCCTCATGCTATGTCCTTGTATTTCATTACTCTTCCTATATTTAGTACTGTAGAAGTGTGGGTTTGTTTTAATACTTTTGTATCCCACCTTTCCGCCAGGGAGCTCAAGGTGGCATACATAATTCTCCTTCTCCCCATTTTATCCTCGAGACAACCATATGAGGTAGGTTAGGCGGAGAAAGGCAGAGATTGGTCAACAGTCATCTAGTGAGCTTCACAGCTTTGTGGAGATTTGAACCCTGGTCTCCCAGGCCCTAGCGTGACACTCTAACCACTGTGCCACACTAGCTTTGCCAGTTTGTTCCATCTTTGTTTTTCTCATGACATCAACTGACTCCTTCCCATTCTGACAACCAACTTTTGTTTCCTTGCTTTCCCCCCTCTTTTTCCTTTGCTTCTTGGAGCAAGCAAGGAGCCATGTGGCCAGTCAATGGCTCCCAACCACAAGAAAAACCAAGTGAAATGAATATCTCCAAAAGGGAGACTTTACAGCCTGCATCTTTGCATGATTCTTTTTGTAAGGAAACCCAGTTCTTTCCTTTCAATCGTTCAGAACCCTTTTTCATCTTTATTTCACCGATGGAGACTTGTTTGCTGCAACGTGAAACTGTGAGCAGAACCTTTTTCTATTTGCTGAGCTAAGTGTCTGTGGTGTATTCTAGCGCAAGTATTTTTCTGGGGAACGTTTGTTTAAAGGTGGATGAGGGCAGATGGAAATCTAACCCAAGTTTTAATGTGCTTGGAACGATCGCCATATTGCTATCTCTGCTATGAGAGAGTAATGAATCTCTCTTCCAAACCCCTCTCCCCAGCAGAGGCAAGCAGGCTTTCGTCTCACAAACGGCAACCGGAGGTCCACACAGCCAGAAAAGTACATCCTTCAAAATCAGCTTCTCCTTTTCGTGTACAGAAAAAGTAATCTCAAACCACAGCTTACAGCTACATCTGTGTTCGCTAAAACGAAAATTTCCACCAAACATCAGTCACATCTTGAACATCAAGGTGATATTTCAGTTCCCAAGACTCAAGTAACCCCTTCCCAAACTCAAACCCACCCAAAGCTGAAATAAAAATCCTGCAAGCAGTTTCTGAGTGAAATGCACCACAGTTAATTTGAAGCCACCAAATGAAAAGCTGCGTTCAAAATTATTTTGTAATCAACAACACAGCTCCAGTCTCAGCAGAGACAGTTCAACAAAGGACAGGCATGAAGCCCACATAGACAGTGTTAATAGTCCTCAATTCAGAAGCTGCAAAATAAGGAGGACCATTTTGCAATCGCATGCATACACTCATTTATCAATGTTCCTCTTAGCCAAAATTAACTAGGGCCAAGTGAGACAAAGGCAGGCAAATAAATGAACACATTCATCGATGCCCCTCATAGACGTGAATTAATCCCGGCCTTCACCTCTCATAATCTGATTTAATCAGCCGTCTTCAAAGGGTTCAAAGCACTTTTTCCCCTTAAGCACTGGTGTTCTGTTGCTTCGGATGGTGAGACAGGAAGGGAAGGAAGTGTGTGAATCAGAGCATCCTTGGTAACTACCGTGGCAGCAGATGCTCCAAAAGGCATGATTTTTCAGTGCACCTTAGGGGAAATTAAAACAACAGCACAACATCAACATAGAAAGATGATAAAGCCGTGATCTCGCGGGAGCCGCCAGGTGACTCGCGAGAGAGCATGGCTCCTAAAAAGGGGATGTCCCGCTTAAATCAGGACAGTTGAGGGATATGTGTATGGAGAACCTCTGGCCTGGGGGTCCAGTCTGGCCCTCCAGGTCTCTCTTTCTGGCCCTGGGAGGATCCCTTTAGGCCACACCCCTTTCACAGCCCTTCATTGTACCCTCCTTGAGGGTTTCTTGCCTGGCTAGAACATACGTTGCTTCTCTCACTTTGGCTTCTAGCCCTGTCTAGTGGAATGGATCCCTACAGAAGGTTAACTGGAGGCAATGTGGTCCTCAGGTGGGAAAGGGCTGCCCATACCTGCTGTAAGGACACTCAGTATTATTCCCCCCCCCCCCCCGCCACAATATTGCAGGTGTTAATTGCTTGGCATGAGAGAAAGCAGCCTGCTAGAGAGGCTACCTGGTGAGTGCCTGACCCAGGTGAGATTTAAACAAGGAACTGCCTGATCCCTGGATTTCTGTCTCCCTGATGCAGTGTGACAGTTCAGACCAGGCCGCCACTTTGCTGAAATTCCTGGAGGGGATCATATTTGCGCCACCTTGGGTCCCATGTTGGAAGGAAGTTAGGGTGTAATAAATGCATGAAAATAAATCCAAATCAAACAATAAATGAATGATAATGATAATAATAATATGCCCCCTATCTAACTGGGTTGCCCCAGCCACTCTGGGTGACTCCCAACACAACATTAAAAACACAATAAAACACCAAACGTTAAAAACTTTCCTAAACAGGGCTGCCTTCGGATGTCTTCTAAAAGTCAGATAGTTGTTTGTTTCCTTGACATCTGATGGGAGGGCGCCACTACCAAGAAGGCCCTTTGCCTTGTTTTCTGTAACTTCGCTCCTCGCAATGAGGGGACCGCCAGAAGGCCCTTGGCGCTGGACCTCAGTGTCCGGGCTGAACGATGGGGGTGAAGATGCTCGTTCAGGTATACAAGTGGTCTCTCCCCTTTTGCTCTAACACCCCAAGTCTCTTTGCCCACCCTGGCTTGCTTTTCAAGTCTTCTGTGAGGTGGAAAGTGAGGGATTAATTGCTGCCATGTTAGCTGGGTAGCCAGCAGCTTGCCCATCTCTCCATCCTTCTGTTGCCCAAAGTACCCTTTCTCCTCCTCCTCCTCCTCCTTGACCCGTTAATGAGCTTAGGCAGGCCAGGATTACCAAAGGGATTTTGTCCTTCCCTTCTGGGCAGCGTCTGCCTAACATGACTCACCAAGAAACCGAAATACAGAACCATCGAGAAGACAGCCTCTTAAGTGGCGCGGAAGGCGAAAGCGAACTGGGGCAAAAGCGTCGGAGGGATTGGATAGAGCTCAAAGCCCCATCTCCGTCTCGGCCTGTATAAGCGTGAGCTGGAATCTCATTAATTTCAATATCCGGAGAGGGAATTTAAAATCACAGCATGGTTTGGGGTGGGGAGCAGAGAGGAGAAGGTGACAGACAACAGAAGAAATTCTGCCATGGCAGGTTCATTCCTCTGCATCTTCAGGTTGGGCTGAAAGAGACGCTTGCCTGAAATCCTAGAGCAGGCACCCCCAAACTTGGCCCTCCAGATGTTTTGGGACTACAATTCCCATCATCCCAGACCACTGGTCCTGTTAGCTAGGGATGATGGGAGTTGTAGTCCGAAAACATCTGGAGGGCCGAGTTTGGGGATGCCTGTCCTAGAGAGATGCTTCTAAGCAGGGGCAGGTGGACTTCGACCTTGCAAGATCTTATTTGGGCTTATTTCCCCCGAAAACCCTGAGGCACATCAGCCACAACAAAGAGTGGCTGGGGCAACACAGTCAGAAGGGTGGGGTATAAATAGTAAATATATCATCATCATCATCATTATAGAATAGGACATCTCTATTTTCATCGGAGAAGTGCTGGAGCGTATGTCTGCCTGTCTGTTTAACTAAGGGTACATTCAGATGTGGGAATATTGGGTTAGTTTAGCTAATTATACTGCTTCCACCCAGATTTCTAATGTTCCTTCCACACTGCAGGATGTGTTGTGTTACGTAATTGTGGCTTTTTGACAGGTATAGCAGCGCATTATGCTAAATTTCTTTCACACCAGTAGGTGTGGGGGTGGTGTAACAACAATAAAGGCTATTGGACGATGTCACTGCTCACCTACGCTTTTCACACATGCGTGTTTCTGTTCCGTCACGGTTCCCTCATGAAAATGGCAGGGAAAAAGTGTTGGCCCAAATACTGCCCCAAATTTTGTCACTTCATTCCTACGATTTTTTCCCAATTGAGGGGGCTGCAAATAGATTTTTTCCTGGAATCAGATAACACAGAACTGAATGCTAAATGCAATATTCTCTTAGTTTTTCTGGAATGGACTTTGACATGAAGTGAAAGCTCCATATAATGTGGAAATTAAGCAGCAGGGAAGCGTCAGGGAATTGGAATACAGTGGTACCTCGGGTTAAGTACTTAATTCGTTCCGGAGGTCGATTCTTAACCTGAAACTGTTCTTAACCTGAAGCACTACTTTTGCTAATGGGGCCTCCTGCTGCTACCACACCGCCGGAGCCCGATTTCTGTTCTTATCCTGAAGCAAAGTTATTAACCTGAAGCACTATTTCTGGGTTAGCGGAGTGTGTAACCTGAAGCGTATGTAACCTGAAGCGTATGTAACCCGAGGTACCACTGTACTGTAAACTGCCATGTGAAAGCAGACTACCTCAGGCTCATTAATTTCAGCTCACCTTCTCTGAATAGGGCAGAATTAGAGTCACCCTCCATCTTTTTCTTCCCCTCAGAAACTGTTATCAGCCATTTATTGTCTACCTTTGCAAATCTCCCATAAACAATGTAAATGTCTTTTGAGTTGTTCACAGCCTGCCATCAGCAATGCAAATGTTTCGTGTTATAACAAAGTGTGCGTGCACTTCTTGTGTGAAAATTTGCCCCCTTTCCATTCTTCCAGAGTCCTTCAAAAGTTTTGCATAGTCCAATGTGCCAGCCTAAATTTGCCCAACAAAAAGGATCATTTACCTAATTCCAGACAAGAAGCTATGCTAGCCTGTTGCATCAAAACAGCAGAGCCTTGTATCACCTGAGAGACTCACAGTGCAATCCTATACACCAGAGTTACAGCCACAATGTGTGTTTAAAGCACTCTATTGCCTCTTTAAACAGTGATGGCTTCCCCCAAAAGAATTCTGGGAGCTGTAGCTTGAGAGTAGTTGGGAGACACCAATTCTTCTCACAGAGCTACAATTCCCAGAGTTCACTGGGAATTGAGATTGATACCACTCTATTCTACCTTGGTCAGACCACTACTGGAATACTATGTCCAGTTCTGGGTGCCAAAATTTAAGAAGGATATTGACAAGCTGGAACTGTGCAGAGGAGGGCGAACAAGATGATCAAGGGCCTGGAAACCAAGCCTT
Source organism: Podarcis melisellensis (assembly GCF_964234715.1). Taxonomy (NCBI): domain Eukaryota; kingdom Metazoa; phylum Chordata; class Lepidosauria; order Squamata; family Lacertidae; genus Podarcis; species Podarcis melisellensis. Next base: position 11,075,523 of record NC_138545.1, on the reverse strand, counting down.
ATGAGGAGCGGTTGAGGGAGTTGGGTATGTTTAGCCTGGAGAAGAGGAGACCGAGAGGAGATATGATAGCCATCTTCCAATATCATAAAGGCTGTCACATGGAAGATGGAGCAAGCTTGTTTTCTCCTGCCAATGGCTTCAGGTTACAAGAAAGGAGTTTACAACTCAACATCAGAAATTTCTGACAGTAAGAGCTGTTTGACAGTGGAACAGACTCCCTCGGTAGGAGGTGAACTCCCTTTCCTCGGCAGATTTTTAGCAGAGGCTGGATGACCATCCTGTCCTGGATGCTTTCGTTGAGATTCCTGCAGTACAAGGGGCTGGGCTGGTCCCTTCCAACTCTACGATTCTATTATTGTGAAACTATTCTGGGAAGCATCTGTGAGTCGGGAGACGTGGGGGACGTTCAACGCTATTTGTTACGATGCCCTTTATATACACCCCCTAGACAACAATTCCTCGATTCCATCCGTTGCTCTCTTTCCAACCAAACTCCTCTTGAGCAAATCTCTATTTCACTGGCTGGCAATAATGCATTTATTACTGCACAGGCTGCAAAATTTGCCTTGGCTGCAAGTACTGTCAAGTTGAGAGCTAGGCACCAAGACAAGTATCATAAGGGGGAGCGTGAGATGTGGAGTGCTTAACTTATGCAACAAGGATCTTTGCATTTTTGTATGTTTGCTTTGCTGCTGTTGTTGTTCAGTTTTAAATCAATTATTTGTATCTAACGCATTGTGACCAATTGTGACGGCTTATAGGGTAAAGGTAAAGGGACTCCTGACCATTAGGTCCAGTCGTGACCGACTCTGGGGTTGCGGCGCTCATCTCGCTTTATTGGCCAAGGGAGCTGGCATACAGCTTCCGGATCATGTGGCCAGCATGACTAAGCTGCTTCTGGCAAACCAGAGCAGTGCACGGAAATGCCGTTTACCTTCCCGCTGGAGCGGTACCTATTTATCTACTTGCACTTTGACAGGCTTTCAAACTGCTAGGTTGGCGGAAGAGGGACTGAGCAACGGGAGCTCACCCCGTCGCGGGAATTTGAACTGCTAACCTTCTGATCGGCAAGTCCTAGGCTCTGTGGTTTAACCCACAGCGCCACCCGCATAACTTTTGACAGCTTATAGCTTTTAGCAATAAAGATTCATTCATTCATTCATTCATTCACTATTCTGGGAGTTGTAGCTCCAGCTTACAGCTACATCTTATAGGGAAAAGGCCATTGATCAGTGGCAGAGCATGCAGAAGAAATCCAAGTTTTATCCCTGGCATATCCAGGTAGATTTGAGAGAGATCCTTCCCTGAAACCTGAGAAATGGACTGTTGATCTGACTTGGTGTGAGATAGCCTTGGGCTCCCTGAATTTGCCAATCCTCTTCTAAAGCCATCCAAGTAGGAGGCCATCGCTGTTTCCTGCAGCAACGAGTTCCACAGTTCCACCATGCACTTTTACAGCTCCTCCAGACAGTAGCAATGTGGTAGCCTTGAGAAAGTGGAGCAGAACAACTAAAAAAAGAAATCGGAATAAATCAAACCACTGATGCACTGTTGTTCCGTCAAAAACATGTTGCAGAAGACACCGGCGATAAAGCGCCAGTGTGGTGTGCCTGTAAAGATGGGAACTGAAAACAAAACAGCCTGGACTGTGCTCTTTCTGACAGATGGCAAGAGGTTTTAGTGGGAGGGGAGAGAAAATCCGCAGTTGCTCTTGCAGGACTGTGTGGGTGGCGGGATCAAGTGTTTCTCCAGGCCGTGGCAGCTGGGCAGGGAGGGGGGAGATGGAAGAGGCCGGATCAAGAAACAGAGTGCAGTTATTTCCGCTGCAAGCGAGCGGCTGCAGAGGCAGCTTCAAAAGCATCTGGAGGCGGGAGAGGCCTTGATCTTCAACAAAGTCTCAAAGGATGCTTCGAAGATCGCCATTTTGGGGAAAGGATTCAGCCACACACTGGCCAATTTGGGCTGTGCAATTAAAGTTGATTGGGAACTCTAGTGCAGCAAACCTGCCTTCCAAAAGAAAAGGAAAATATGGACCTTTTTTTGCAACGGATGGGGAAAACGTACCTGAAAGCATGGGAGAACAGTGCTTAGCCTTAGGGAAGGCTGCATAGCTCAGTGGCAGAGCATCCGCAAGGTCCCGGGTTCAATCCCCGGCATCTCCAGGTAGGATTGGGAATGCCCCATGTCTGAAATCCCTGGAGAGCTGCTGCCAGTCAGTGTAGGTAGTACTGAGTTGGATAGACCCAACTGGCTGATTTGTTTGTTATGGGGCAGCTACCTTAAACACAGCAGACTGAAACCACACTACAGTGATACAGCACCAGCAGGTGCCGTGGCAATCAGAAGAATCAATAAAAATAGGCACACATGGCTGATAAGGAAATGTTTGCATTGTGTGGTTAACAAGGAAGGTCTCAGGCATGTCCTTTTCTACAGCAGGGATCATATAATACACTCTAAGTTAACTTAAGATAATAGAATCACAGAGTTGGAAGGATAATCTAGTGCAGAGCTTTTCACCCTTTTTGAGTCCACGGTTCCCTTGACCAACAACATTCTTTCTGCGGCACCCTCAGGAGGCCAGCTGTGCCACCCCTCGCCTGCAGAACTGGCAGCTTCTTGCCCCTTTCTGAACACCCTGCCTTGTGGAGTTTCCCCCCAGCCTCCTCTCCTCTCCCCTCTCCTTGGGAGTCCTCCGGACAGCCGCTGCCCCTGATCTCTGAGCTGTACCCCCCCCTCTTGCCCCAAAGAGAGGTGCCTCCTCACATTGCCCCACAGGGGCCTGGGAAGAGGATATTCCCCACCTTAGTGGCCCAACAGAGACTGGCCAAAGGTGAATGTGAGGCCAGCACTTTACCTTGGGAGGCGGCAGGGTCAAAAGCGGGCACTCAATTTCCAGGCAGGCCTTGCACACAGCAAGCACAAGAAAGGACAAGAAGGTACCCACTTGCCCGCCTCTCGCTGTTCTCCTTTCCCAACAGCAAGGACTGGCAGACTGGCTGGCTGGGCTCCCTCGCCCGCTTGCTTGCTTACTCACTCTGAGGCCACCTCAGCTCCTGGCAACCAGCACCCCCTGGCCAGCCCCAGAGGCACCATTCGCCTTTGAAGCTTGTAGCCAGGGCTGCTGTAACAAACAGCTGTGCAAGCCTTTGGGAGGCAGAGACATGAGAGGGCATCAGGGGAGGGAAGAAAGGAAAGAGAGACAGAGGCCAGTGTTGCCCGCGGCACCCCTGGCCATCGTTCAAGGCACCTCAGGGTGCCACGGCACACTGGTTGAAAACCACTGATTTAGTCCATCCTAATGCAATGCAGGAATCTTTTGACCAAAGCAGGGCTTGATCTCACAATTCTAGCAACCCAAGGTATGTGCTGGGGTTCTTGAAACCTTTCACCACTTGGAAACTGGGGTGTGCCTAAGAAAGCCGCCATGTTCCTTCCAAAGCTCTCTTCCTAAGACCCATCTTTGTTATTTCAGTTTTGTTCCAGGCCTCCTTGCCAGTCATGTCGCTGCTTGTGTTGGACGAAACAGCAGGCGATCTGCCAGTGCAAGACACCAACCAGAAGCCCTCCGTGATAGCGGCTATACAAGGTCAAAATTTTGGTGGGGAAGAGTGTTTTTTTAGGGCATCTGCTACAATAGTTGTGTTGCTGGCTCATAAACAGAGCTGCGAATGGAATTCAGATTCCGTGTCAAGAAAAGTTTAATTCTGCAACCGGAATAAATTATGTAAATCTGCATCGATTTGATCATTTTGGGTTGTTATTACCACAGTCATGCAAAGGGGTAAACTGTGCAGGAAATTTCACCATTTCTTGACCCATTTCTTGACTGCCGGAGCGGTACCTATTTATCTACTTGCACTTTGACGTGCTTTTGAACTGCTAGGTTGGCAGCAGCAGGCACCAAGCAACAGGAGCTCACCCCATCGTGGGGATTTGAACCGCCGACCTTCTGATCGGCAAGCCCTAGTCTCTGTGATTTTAACCCACAGCACACCTGCGTCCCTTTCCCTACAGGGTACCCTTATGCAAAAAGAGGGTTGGTAAATAAAGACAAACCCACTTCCTTTTGAGGCATGCCAAGAAGTATAGTGGGGGGGGGGATAGTCTACCATGCCAGTGGCAGCGCAATACTTTCCTTGCCGTGGCTGCTGGCAACCCACATTACGACACTGTGCCCGCCACCCCCATCTCTGAGCTGTGCGAGATTCCAGAGGTTCCATTCGCTCACCCAGGGTTTGTGTTTCCTCCTGAGAATATGAGGCACAGCAGACCCTGTGGTGTCTTTAGAATATATGGTTTATTTACACGTAGGTGCAACCTGAGTCTATGTTGTACAGGATCACAGCATCAGCACTCCCAAAAAAGATGTTGCTTTCCCCATAGCCCCAGAAGCATTGGATTCCAGCAGAAATCAGACATGGTTCTCTTGCCTCCACCTTCTAGCTCACGTAACTCAAAACTCCTTTGTTTTTCTAACTATCAGCAAGTTGAGGGAGAGAGGCTCCCACCCATTTGTCATCTGGTACAGAGTCGCTTCCTTTGTTATCTTAACAAACCCTATGTAGGTCATTACCTCACCAGGAAGCTAGCCTGGCTATTCCAGGAATTTGAAACCTTGCTTAGATTTCAACATTTGTTGGATCCAGGAATTTGAAGGAGGCTCCCGCATATATCCTACCTGCCTCAAACTCTTAATACTATGTTGTTATGCAGTGGGTTTGTCTGTGCAATTCTTCTTTCCTCAGTTTCCCACTCTCCATGCATAAACCCATGTTCTTTATGCAAGATAAAGATATGAATAATTCTACTCTGTATTGTTTTTAATATTTGGTTGGAAGCTGCCCAAAGTGGCTGGGGAAACCCAGCCAGATGGGCGTGGTATAAATAATAAATTATTATTAAATTATTATATTATTATCTCCATCTCCAAACCCCCTTTCCTCCAGATGTGTCATCTTCTGCTGTCCTCCCTGCCAAATCCCAAGGGTTGAAAACATGGATGAAAGGTAGGCGAGGTCATGAAATTCACTGTCTTTATGCGTCGTATCAAACTTTTCACATAACCACTCCCTCTAATAGCAAACCCCAGTGGTGCGTGCCAAGAAAAATTGGGATGAAGCAGGACTACTGAGAAACAAGATGGAAGTATCCACCCGACTGGGGAACTTTGAGGTTTCTAGAGGTACATATTAACTAGGGTTGCCATATCTCAAAAAGTGAAAATCCGGACAACAACGTTGTTGAAGCCTTTTTTTGGCATGTTTTTGAACTATTTTTTAAAGAAGGTCACCCAAAACAACTCTGCCAACATGGGTTGCCATAAGCCCAGATTTTCCAGGACATTTTCCCGATTTCGGCCCGGACACTGCTTCCTACAGCGGTACTCAGGGTATGTTCAGGATATTCTGGACATATGGCAACCCAATATTAACCCTCCCCCAACTGTCCAATGAGAATTAAGCATGGTCAGCTGAGCACAGGATGTTGAGTGTGTTGGAAAAGGAAAAGGGGAAACTGAGGTAACGATGCCCTACTTCAGCTCTTTATCGCTTAGAATATCATTGAGGAGAACATGGTTGCCCAACAAGAACCTTGTATCCTTATACATAATAATTCCCATTATGAAGAGGGCTAGCATTATGTAGTAAGAGTGTTGGGCTAGGACTAGGGAGACCTAAGTTCAAATCCTCCCACAACCATGAAACTCACTGTGGTCTTAGGGCAATCACTCTACCTGGAGCCCTGGACTCTGCAAGGTGGAGTGCCTGGCATAGTACAACTAGAGGGTGAAACTTAATTTTTGCAAATGCATTAAAAACCATTAGCTTACAGCCATGTTTGACCTCCACCCGATACATGGTGCTATCTTCCCAAGCTAGTTAACATTTGTAGAATCACCTCCAAAGGCCTGAAGACTGTCATGAATGATGAAATCACGAAATCTACAAGATTTCTGTATGGGTAGAAACTTCTTCCTTTGTTAACAGACCACATAGCGGATGATGTTCTTCCCAATTCTTTTGCTGCTCCCCAGCATCAGGTTCCCTGGCAAGGACTCGGCGCCAGATAAACCGAGTGAACCGCACAGAGCTAGAGGACGGGTTCTTGCGACTTCACGATGAAAATCTCCTGCTCAAAGAGTTTGCCCGGAAGCAAGAGGACAGGATCAAAAGGTATCGGGAGTGACAGCAATTAATTAAATTGTCGTCCGTTGTCAGAGTATATTATTGTGTGTTGTCCATTACTCACAATCAACTGGCTGATTGTTCAGTTAATAGGTGTTTTAAATCTAATGTCTTGCAGAAATGACTATAGTAAGCTAGAGTTCACATCTAAGACCAGCTTCAATGTGCCAAACAATAATAAAGAGCATGTTGCTGAGTCTACATAGGTCCCTCACCACTGAGCAATCCCAGCCTGTCATCATAGTTCAGAGTAGTCTATCATCTCCGTAAACCACATCCCTCTCTCCTCTCCCACTTCCCGACCACCCTAATCTGGGTGGTGGCAGCTGGGTTTTGTGTTATATGTCTAGTTCGGTCAATAGAACTGGAAGTGTTGCATTAATTAAGATCAATTGAGCCGATGCTTTCCTTTGTTCCACCAATGCCTCTGTTCAGTGAAGACTAATGCTACATTCTGCCACCAGGTGTCGCTGTCATGCTAATTGTGTTCTCTGTGTGCATGCTGAAGCCAAGAGCACCATGGTGGCCTCTAGTGGCAGAATGCAAGCATTGCAACACTGCAAATTAAAAAAACAACAGCACGGAAGGAAGGGGCTTCAGTCTAATGAGCATTTAAACTAGCCGTCACACAAGTCTTTGCGATAACAGAAAACACGTATACAGATTGCACCATCAACACACCGTCTCACATCAGCCATATTTTCCCAAGTCTGCTAATAATAATAATAATTAATAATAATTTCCCCAGCCACTCTAGGCGGCTTCCAGCAAAATATTAAAATACAGTAATGCATCAAACATCAAAAGCTTCCCTAAACAGGGCTGCCTTCAGATGTATAATAATAATAATAATAATAATAATAATAATAATAATAATAATAATAATAATAAAATTTATTTATATCCCGCCCTCCCCAGCCGAAGCCGGGCTCAGGGCGGCTAACAACACTAAAATAGTACAACTTCTTAAAGTCTGGTAGTTGTTGTTTTCTTTGACATCTGGTAGGAGGGTGTTCCACAGGGCAGGTGCCACTACCGAGAAGGCCCTCTACCTGGTTCCCTGTAACTTGGCTATATCTGGTTCCTTCTATCTTTCTTTCTATGACCCCTCCCTGAATCTTTTCCAACATGATTTGGCCTTCTTAAATGGTGCCCAGAACTTGAATCTCAGACATGGTCCTACGAACACCAATTACAGAGGATGTATTATTTCTTGAGAATGCCAAAACTGGATCTTTTCCTCCCTTTGCTCCATCAGGATGGGCACTAAACTATCAAGGCTCAGCCACGAGCGAATGCAAGTTGACGGGAGACCCGGGAGCTGGATCCGAAGCTCTGGAAGAAACCTGGACCTGGAGGAGGACCTGGAAGGGACTCGGGAGAGGGTTCGGGAACTGGAGAGACGAAATGAGGGTCTAAGGAACCGCCTGCTCTTCTATAAGCAGCAGCTCCAGCTGCAGAGTTTGGGTCGATACGGGCCTTATGGCTATGTCTCTCCCAGGGTAGATACAGGACTTCGGCGGGCACACACAGCCGCTGGGCGAGTGCCTGAGAAAGTACGCAAAGGTAAAAAGAACTTGTGGGGGGGTATTGTGTTCATCGGCAGGGAGGTTCTGGGCTGAGCAATGGTTTTGCAATGCTAAAGGACGCATAATGAGTGTCAGGGACTGGCAGGATGCTGACGGGTGGGCAACAGTTGCACTAATGTACAGAGTATGGGAAAGAAGTAAGACGAATTGAGTACAGGACAGCAAATAGGACCTGGCAGGTGTTACTAAAACTTAGTAGGATGATGCAGAAATCCCAGCAAAAGAAGAATGGATACAAAAACTTATGGGATACGCAGAAATGGCATAACATACTGGAAAAATAAGAAATCAAGATAGCAAACTTTTTATAAAAGAATGGAAATGGTTTGTTGAATATTTACAAATAAAACAGATTTACAAATAAATTGTAAACAGACATTGGCTAGATTATTGTAATAACCTGCAGTTTTATAAGAGTATATATTAAAAGTAGATGAATAAATGAGCAAATTAAGTTAATTTGGATATGCAGAAAATATTTAAGGAACTGCAGAAAGAGGAAGGAAGCCAAGTTTTGAAATGTTAAAATGCTTATAAAATTACTGAAATGTATAAAATTGAAAATTTTATACATAAAATATTTTTTTTAAAAGTAATAATAATAAAAGAAACTTAGTGGGGTGATACTCATGACTGAAATGTAGGAATTGAGAGGTATAACCTGTTCAAAAGGAATAAACGAAACAGAAAGGGAGGAGGAGTGGCATTATAATGTAAAGGATGTGTACACTTGTGAAGACCCAGAGCATGGAAGGCAGGTTGAGAATTTGTGGTTAAATTTGGAGGAGAAGGAAACAACAGTGACTTTGTTGTAGATATCTGCTAAGGACCTCTAAGCCAGGCTGAAGATTTGGATGATGCCTTCTTGAGCAGATGAGCAAACATTCAAAATGGAGAGATGTAGTAGTCATGGGAGACTTCAAAGACCCCAGTACCTCTTGCAACTCAAATTAGGCTAAGAATGCCAGGTCTAGCAACTTCTACCACATGTGGTGGACCTATGGTAGAGTGAAGGGCTTCTGGGAATTAATTTATAATGAACTTTAAAAAATATTTAAGTACACTTTTCCAAAAAAAACCGAAGCCTTTCTACTGGGATTGACAGGGAAGGAAATTAAAAAGAAAGATAAAAATCTATTTCTGTACGCCACGATGGCTGCAAGAACTATCTTGGCTCAGAATTGGAAAACAGATGTAATACCTACCATTATGGAATGGCAGGTTAAAATGATGAATTACGCACAACTGGCCAGAGTATCAGGAAAACTACGAGATCAGGACAAACAGAAGTTTCAAGAAAGCTGGAGTATATATTTGGTGTACATAAGAGACGATTGTAAAACCTTAAAGACACTGGCAGGGTTAGAATGACTCTAACAGCGTATGGTTAAAAAATAAAGTTAAATATACAGAATACGCGATGTTAGAAAATATATGATACTTACCGAAGGGGTGGAGGGAAGTCCGAAGCTCAGCAGAGCTAAAGATAAATATGTGATTTATTTGTATAATGAATGTATGTTTCATGAAAAAAAATGGGGGGGGGGAGACAAAAGAATGCTACGTCTAACAAATTCCTCAATTCCCTCGCTGACAATTTCATTTCCCAGAAGGGTGGAAGAAGCAACAAGCGACTAGCAGGCTGTTGACTGGGGTGCAGTGGGGATGGGGGGACTCAGGAGAGGGGGGCAGTGAATTGTGGGAAACCGTATGAGCCAGGAGACAAGAGTCGGAGGCAGGGGAAGCTTCACAGCTGGAGTTGGGGCGCAGGATGGATCAGAGGAGGCAGTTCAAGCAAGTGGAGGGCCAGGTGCTTCCCCACCCTCTTCCCCACCAATGTCTCCCAGAACCAGGAGGGAGCTGAAGAGAGAAGAGCAGAGGCAGCTTTCACATGGGCACAGTCTCCAGCTGTGTGCGTGCAGCCCATAAACCGAGGGAGAGGGAGTGAGCCCCTGTTGCTACCACAGAGCACAGACCTGGGAATAGTTGCCTAGATGCTAGAGTGGTGTGCATAGTTATTCAGAGCCATAGAAACAACTGTAAGTGTCTGCTTTTAACAATAAAGAGTTAACTATCTTCCATGTGCATTGCTTTGACCCATGACAGTAGACTTCATTGAAGCTAATCGCACTGGCTTTTCGTGGCCCCTACTGGTTTTTCTCTATAGAATGTGTGATTCAACAGGGCATGGGCTGAGGCGCATGATGTGTTGCTCGTAATTATTTATATTGTTTGGCCCAGCAGGAATGCGGGTTCAAGGGCCGGCGGTCAGACCAACCCACACAGCTCCTGCCCGCTATGGCGATCACACTCTGGAGGGATCTCGAGTTGAGACGGAGAGACTGTGAGTCTTGCCTGCCCATCCTACCCTCAACCGCTTGGCTACTGCAATTCTTTTCTTTTGAAATAATATTTATTTGGTTTAACAAGTATAAAATTATAACAATACAATCATAAAGGTAAAGGGACCCTGACCATTAGGTCCAGTCGTGACCGACTCTGGGGTTGCGGTGCTCATCTCGCTTTCTTGGCCGAGGGAGCCAGCGTACAGCTTCTGGGTCATGTGGCCAGCATGACGAAGCCGCTTCTGGCGAACCAGAGCAGCGCACGGAAACACCGTTTACCTTCCCACTGGAGTGGTACCTATTTATCTACTTGCACTTTGACGTGCTTTCGAACTGCTAGGTTGGCAGGAGCAGGGACCGAGCAACAGGAGCTCACCCCATCGCGGGTTTTCGAACTGCCAACCTTCTGTTCGGCAAGCCCTAGGCTCTGTGGTTTAACCCACAGCGCCACCTGCGTCCCTAATACAATCATACACATCCACATTTACAGATTCCTCCGAATCTCTGGACTTCCCATCTCCCCTCCATGGTTCCTATTCTTAAACCTTTTCTCCTGCATCTTTTCCATGTTTTATATAACTCCATTGTCTCCATAGTACTTGCTACATTACAAGTGTTACTGTAATCCTGCTAGTGTTTTCATCTGTTTACAGTATGTCACTGTTTTATATATATGTCATTATATTGTAATTCACTTTGAGATGGGAGTAAAGGTAAAGGTACCCCTGCCCGTATGGGCCAGTCGTGTCCGACTCTAGGGTTGTGCGCCCATCTCACTTAAGAGGCCGGGGGGGGGGGCAGCGCTGTCCGAAGACACTTCCGGGTCACGTGGCCAGTGTGATGAAGCTGTTCTGGCGAGCCAGCACCAGCGCAGCACACGGAAACGCCGTTTACCTTCCCGCTATAAAGCGGTACCTATTTATCTACTTGCACTTAAGGGTGCTTTCGAACTGCTAGGTGGGCAGGAGCTGGGACCGAAGGACGGGAGCTCACCCCGCCACGGGGATTCGAACCGCCGACCTTGCGATCGACAAGCCCTAGGCACTGAGGTTTTACCCACAGCGCCACCTGCGTTTGAGATGGGAAGGAATGACATAAATAAATAATGTTAATGCATGCAAATGTTAATTGGATCCTCTCCTCTTCCCATTTTCCCAGGGACAATGAGCTGGAAACGAAGCAGCTATTTTTGTTTTCTTCCTTTCAGTACCCAGAGCCTGGTTCTTGCAGCGTTGGAGCTGGATCCTGAGTCGCTGAGTTCCACACACGGCAGAGATACGGACCCAGAAAGCGCCCGCTCCCTGCAGCGCCACCTAGAGGTCCGGGAACGCCGGTACAATGCCTGCACAATGCTTCATTCACGTATTATTTGGTCCATGTTAAATCAGTCTCTCCAGCTCTGTTTTAAGGTCTTCTCAACTCTTGTTTCATTTCTCACCAAAACACTTAAATCGAACTTAATCCGTTCCGGAGAGAGCCAGATTCTGGGATGTCAAAGTATATATTTTCGGGCTTGAGTTTAAAATGGGGGAAACCAAACATGTCTCATTGAAAAGATATAGAGGTTTGTAAATTGGGAGTGTTGACATGTGTTTTAATCTGAGTTTTGGCTTGTCATTGATCTTAATTAATTTTTGAATGTTGCTTTTCATGGGTTATTACTGATAATTTTATTGTTTCACTTACTGTAAACAGTTTTGAGATTGGGTGTTTTCGTACATGGTACATGTACCCACATGGTACATGAATTTTATAAAATAAATTAAACAAACCTTTATTTTAACTTCTTGGTTCACCAGGAACATAAAAATTCAGATACAGTGGTACCTCGGGTACCACATACCACATACGCTTCAGGTTACATACGCTTCAGGTTACAGACTCCGCTAACCCAGAGATATTACCTTGGGTTAAGAACTTTGCTTCAGGATGAGAACAGAAATCGGGATCCGGCGGCACGGCAGCAGCAGGAGGCCCCATTAGCTAAAGTGGTGCTTCAAGTTAAGAACATTTTCAGGTTAAGTATGGACCTCCGGAACGAATTAAGTACTTAACCCGAGGTACCACTGTATCTGTATGCAATAGCAGAAATGGCTGGAAAGTATTTTATTACAACCATGGGCCCGCCCCGCCCCCCATTTATTAACCTAAAGTAGTTTCCAGCCCTTTTCTTCTCATGAGGGAAGGAGGGACAGATAAGCAGGTGGGTTTCACATTTTATGCTGGTCTCTTTATCCAACACAAACCTAACAAGACAATCTATTTCTTTTTGATGATTATTTAAAATCTATTTTTATTAATACCAAAAGTTCAGTACAAAGTACCTATTTAAAACACACCAGAATAAAAGAAATACTTTAAAAAAAACTAATCTAAAGAGGAACAGGGGCAGAAAGAAGAAAAAAAGGGGGGGAGAAAAAGAAAAAAGAGTGAGAGAAAAAGTAAAGAAAACGGGAAAGGATAAAAAGACTTCCGGTTCTCTGTCCATCAGCTAAATATAGTATTGACTCACAGGGGCGCCGACTTATAAAAAATATGGGGGGGGCGGGGGCCCATACCGACTTATAAAAAATATTGGGGGGGCCCAAGACCTCCGAACCGCTGCTGCTGGGGGAACGAAAGGGGCGAGCCCCGGGCTGCCCCGACCTTAAGTGAACCTGTGAGGGCTCGCCCTTTGCGGCAGCCGATTGGCTGCCGCCATGGGCGGTGAATATTAATGAGCTAGGGGGAATCCCCGCTTCTCGCGGGGCTGACACCAGCCCCTCGAGATTGTTGATGGGTCGAGAGCCCGCAACCCCACCCCCTCTCTAGATCGGGAGTGGCTTTGTTTTAACTCATTACTGAATGTATTTTAAAAGGTAACTATCGTCAAACAAGGAAAATAAAAAATACCAACATAATTTTGTGATTTTACAAAGCATAATATAACTAATAATTTTGTTAAATTATTGGGGGAGTGGAGCCCCCCAAACGAATTTTTGAGGGGGCTCGGGCCCCCTCAGGCCCCATGGAGTTGGCGCCAATGTTGACTCATTAACATCCAGCTATTCTATTTTCTATGAACCAATTTTTTTTCTTCAAATCCAGACATTACAAGCTCATTTTCTCTCTTAGGCAAAAAGTCTGCAAGAAGTTTCCAGTCCTTAATAAATGTCAATAATCAGCACCTATTTGTCTGATTTGCTGTTCCAGAGCCGCCATCCAAGAAAACGTGGAGCTGATTCGTCTGCAGAAGCTTCTGAGAGCCAAGAATTCAGAACTGGTGGTAACCAAAGCCCAGTTTGCTGGCTTACAGGAAGTGAGTCCTGCCAAATGCGGCCCACTGGGTTTCACTCTCTGGCCCCTGGGCTTCTCCCCAAGCCAAACCATTTCACGCAGACATATCGCTTATCTTTTGAGCCCTCCCAAGGGATGCAGGCCAGTGGCAACCTGGGGCCGTCAGAGGCAAAAGTGGGTGGGAAAATGAATGTACATTTTGCCTTTGTGCAGTAGGCTGGTTCCTACACACACACATTCACAAGGCACCTTCCTCTCTTCTCCATCTAGGCAAGGAAGTAGCATTATCAAAATTCAAGGGCAAAGTCCAGCAAGGCAGAAACACTTGTGGCTGGGGGAGGAAGCAGGGCTAAGGTCCCTCATCCTCATCCCTGATCTCAACGATATTTTCAGTTGTGCTTTACCACAGTTTGTGGTTTTTTGCAAATCCTTTTCAGAGTGTTTTTAATAGCTGTTTAGATCTAGCCCAAATTATTTAATTTGTGAGGGAAAGTGAGGGAACCTGATCCCCACAAACTACTGTTGCACACACACCACATGACTTCCCCATAAGATTCCTGGGAACTGTTGGACTTCCGGTCTGCTGCGGAGGAGAATAGCGGTGTGCTAAGTGTCATCCGCAACACAGAGCCGGCAGAAAGGCTTTGAGTGCAGCGCTAGAGCTCAGCGCACCCACCCAAAAAAAACCCTACAGGAGAGTGGTGACCTGAGGGCTCCAGCGGAGCGAAAAATGCATTCAATGATTCAATTATTTGACAGTATAGAGCAAGGGTCAGCAAACTTTTTCAGCAGGGGGCCGGCCCACTGTCCCTCAGTCCTTGTGAGGGGCCGGACTATATTTTTGGGTGGGGGGGGGGGGAATGAACGAATTCCTATGTCCCACAAATAACCCAGAGATGCATTTTAAATAAAAGCACACATTCTACTCATGTAAAAACACGCTGATTCCCAGACTGTACACGGGCCAGATTTCGAAGGCAATTGGGCCGGATCCGGGCCTTTGTTTGCCTACCCATGGTATAGAGACTCCGTTTTCCTTCTTATATGTGACTTCTGACAAGGAAGGTACTTTTTTCCTCATCCACCCCAATAATCCAGCCTTTGCTTGCTATTCCTCCAGGCTTACGAGACTCAGCTCCAGCAGGTAACTTTCTCCAGTTCTGTTTGGTGGTGGCAGCACTGGGGGATTGGGACTCCGTGGTCCCTCAAGGCTCTAGATCTCATGAATCTTTCCCTTCTTCTTTTCTTCTCCAGAACCAAGAGGCATTGAGGTCAGCTAGCGAGGCCTTGCTAGCTCAGGTCGAAAAGCTGAATGCCCACCTCAGGGAGGAGAGTCAGAAGGTGGCAGCCCTGGAGAGCCAAGTAGAAATCCTTTCTCCACTGCAGGGAATGCTGGAAGATGTAAGTCCTGTCAGAAATAATCCAGAAGGAAATGCTTCTCTCCTACTTCTCTTTTTTTTATATACATAATTTTTATTGTTTTAAATGGTGATTTTCTTGAGTAAAAATGAGAGTACCCCCTTTTTTTTAAAGAAAAAAAAGCACTGTACAGTATATCTCAGTATAGAAATGGTTTCAATAAAAATAAAAGAGTGACGTTTGAGAAGTAGCTTCTCTCCTACTTCTCAAACTTCACTCTTTTATTTTTATTGAAACCATTTCTATACTGAGATATACTGTACAGTGCTTTTTTTTCTTTAAAAAAAGGGGGTACTCTCATTTTTACTCAAGAAAATCACCATTTTATAGTTCAAATCGGGGAAAATAAATACAGTAAATGGAGAAAAGTAGAAAGATTCACAAAGTGTTTAGAGGTATGTGTACCCCCAGAAAAAAAGCACTGGAGATATGTGTGATATGCCCCTGAGAATTTTTGAATGTTGAAATCTGGACATTGGTTTAATTTCTGTTATAGGAATTCTAAGGTCTCAAATATAGAATAAACATTGATAATTGCACAAGGAAAACACACGGTGCTTTTTTTCTTTAAAAAAATGTTTAGGGGTACTCTCATTTTCTTCTCGTATTGAAATACTGCCCCTCAATGAGGCCAAACTTAGATTCACAAAATGTTTAGGGGTATGCGCACCCCTACGTCCCCCCAGAAAAAAAATTGCACACGTATATAAACCACATGTCTAAACAGTACAGGAGAGCAATCCAAAAACCATCTTGGCTCTCTTAAAGACTCTAAATATTTCCTCTGCCTCCTTAATCCCTCTTGCCTGAGAACACATAGGCAGATAGCAATCGGGGGACGTTCCTGAAGGGATTCCTCTCCTATATCTATGAACCTCCTTCGTATTAGTTGTCATTGTTTGCCCAGATGCACTGCATTGAGGGATATGTGATGGGCATCCTTATTGTCTTATCAAATGCTAATGCTTTGAGCTAAATCCTCAGGAATATCACACCTTGGCCTGCCTGATCCACAGCAACCCCACCTTACCTGTGATGCCGTTTCTGACTGTTTGTAGAGGGGGTGTGCTTCTTCTCCGCACCAAAATGCAAGCCCTTAAAAGAGATGTTTCTTCTTGGTTCTGGGTCTCTCTTGCTAGGGGGGAAGGGAACTCTGTTCCAACATAAAAAATGAAGATCTGCCTTGCTGTCACTGTATTCTGCCTCCATTCATCTCTGACCGATCGTGGACTTAGGAGGACTCCATCCCTTGGGGAATTGGGCAGCAAAAGCCAAACACCCCTATTTTTCTATATCGTTTCCAAAGAAGGATGTCAGTCATATATATGATTTGAGCTTCTTAGCTGCATTTTATGTTCCCTTTATATTTGACAAACCTGGGACCTGCATGTAAAACAGATGGTTTACCACTGAGCCACAGCCCTTCTGCATCCCATAGTTTTGCTCCTCTTGCCCGGCAGAATTATCCTGGTATTCAGAGTCATACCTCTTCCAAAACGGAATACAGTGGTACCTCGGGTTAAGTACTTAATTCGTTCTGGAGGTCCGTTCTTAACCTGAAAGTGTTCTTAACCTGAAGCACCACTTTAGCTAATGGGGCCTCCTGCTGCCGCCGCACCGCCGGAGCACAGTTTCTGTTCCCATCCTGAAGCAAAGTTCTTAACCTGAGGTAATATTTCTGGGTTAGTGGAGTCTGTAACCTGAAGCGTATGTAACCCGAGGTACCACTGTATGGTATACAGTATAGCCATCATGGCTAGAAACCACAGTTATATCCTCTATACATTCGTTTAAACCCCTTTTGAAGCCATGCAAGCCATTGGCAGAGTCAAAAATAAAAACAGAATATTTGCCCACCTTGCTTCCCATCCAATCTCTGGGCCACCACTGGCAGCGTGGATTCCACAACAAAATCCTGTATTGTGTTCCCTTTTTCAGTTTCAGGATAGAGTCCGGGACCTGGAAAAGGAGCGAGATTTGCTGAAGGAAGATTACGACAAACTGCTGGAGAGGTGAGAGATGGACTGGCGGGAAAGGATAAACAACTCGGGAGTTTGTTCCCTCTCAACGAAAGCTATTCAAGAAGCAGTTGAGAGCCTCAGACACAAGGGCCGAATGTGGCCCTTCAATTCTCTCTGTTTGAGCCTTAGGACTTTCCAGGTCAAACCCTGTTATGTACTGAAGTTCTCACCCTGGGCCAGCAGAGGGATACTGTAGATAGTGTTCACTCAGGTCCGCATATGCAAATAAGGAATTGAAAGTGACGTTCAGTGATTGGATAGTTACAGAAAGTTGTTACTGTTGCTTTGTAGTTGAACGCTATTTAAGCAGGTTGGCTGAACCCTCCAGCCCAGTTGGAAGAGCTGTTTGAAGAATTGCTGTGTCGTCTGATATGTTCACCCACAACTTAACAAACCCGTTCCTCAGTGAAGCCCACTTTCCCCACTTATTGAATGTTTTTGTTTTGGCCTGTTTGTTTTAGAATGTGTCTGTGAACTCTGATATTGGTCACATTCACATAATAATAATAATAATAATAATAATAATAATAATAATAATAATAATGTGGTACCTCAGGTTACATATGCTTCAGGTTACATACGCTTCAGGTTACAGACTCCGCTAAGCCAGAAATAGTACCTCAGGTTAAGAGCTTGCTTCAGGATGAGAACAGAAATTGTGCAGCAGTGGGAGGCCCCATTAGCTAAAGTGGTGCTTCAGGTTAAGAACGGACCTTCAGAACGAATTAAGTACGTAACCAGAGGTACCACTGTAATAATAATATTTCTGACTCATTTATAGTGCCCCCCCTCCTTGTGTGTAGATCCACCTTGGGTTGCCCCAGTCACTCTGGGTGGCTTTCGACACATATAAAAAGATTAAAAAGCATTACAGATTAAAAGGCTTCCCTATTCAGGGAAGCACTGACTAGGATGCCATTCAAAGCACTATGGTATCATTTTAAGCACTTATGGCTTCCCCAAAAGAATTCTGGGAACTGTAGTTTGTTAAGGGTCCTGAGAGTTCTTAGGAGACCCCTCACATTTTTTGCGGTGGTTGAACAATCAACCCCTCTTCGTAGGGAATTCTGGGAATTGTAGCTCTGCGATGGGGGGATAGGGGTTGCCTAACAGCACTCAAGAACCAAAACAAACCGCAGCTCCCAGAAGTATTTGAGGGGAGCCATAACTGCTTAAAATGATATCATAGTGCCTTGAATGTATGGTGTGAATATGACCAATATCTTTGGGTAAACCTGGATGAAAGACGGAGGCGTGTAGAAATAGACGGGCATTTTTGGTATGGAAAAAGGGCTCCTCACTAGAATTTACAGAAACATAGGCAAGGATTTTGTGGCCCTTTTGGATATGCAGCAAATCTATGTGTCTCTTTAGCTGCCTCAGCAATACCCAGCACCCCCTAGACGTGGTTCCCCAGAAGGACAATGCCCCTTGCTTGGAAGAACAACTCAGCTCAGCAACTGCAGAGAAGCAGAGACTGCAGGAGGAGCTGGAGAAGGAAAGAGGTGAGGGGGCCAACGGGAGGCTGGCAGAGAAATGACTGAATAGGCAAAACACGTCCCCTTGCATCTCACACGGGTCACTAACAGTGAAGTTCGAAACAAGAGGTGGGGGACCACAAGCCCGGGAGCAGATGCAGCCCTCTGCACCTTTCTGTCTGGCCCTCGGGTCTTTGGTCAAGTTGGACTGCAGCCTATTGCAGAAATGTTGCCTCACTTGCTCCACCCACTTTTGCCTCTGGCCCCGCCCACCACTGGCACGCGGCCCCCAGAAGGCTGTCTGTGCTTTTATAAATACCTTCCCCCTGCTCCAAGCTCAGATGTGGACTGATAATTAGAATTGAGGGTAAAAATAATTGACAAGTTACAGGAAAGGAACGGTCAGGCCTATTGAGAACAGGTAGCAGGTAGCAACCTTGCAATTCATCCCAAATCCTTGCTTTCCCCACATAAGCTCTGAACGAGGAACTGAAGCAGGAAGTGAGCCAGCTGCTGCAGGAACGCCCACAGGAAGTCGGCTTCTTGCGGGAGAAGGCGGCCATCTTGGATAACCAGACTAGAGAGGAAGACTTTCCATCCAGTCTAGTAGTTGAGGTAGGCACTGGGTAAAAGCACACACTTAGCAACTGGACCTTAGATACCAGCACTGTACATACAAACACATACTTATATGCAGGTAGGCATCGATTTCCATTCTGACCTTTGTTTGTCACACGCAGCTGTTTCCATCCTGCTGCTGTTCGGCTTCCTACAAAGACTATGTTATTTCTCTCGCGGTTCATTATGTTACGATTACGTGATTCCACCCTGTTCATTTCAATGCAAAGAAAGCCCAATGCAAATATGGCAGGAAAGTAATCTGTCATGTATTGTTTGCGAACTGAGAACAACAGCAGCGGTGAATACCAGTTGTGTTTGATGGATTGGTTTCCATTCTGGACATGGGATACATAAGCAAAACACTGGCAATTTCCATTCCCGTTTTTGTTTCTGTTAGGATTCTCCAGTATCCGCACGCACAAATTACCGGTATCATAAGCATTGCAAGTCTTTGGCTGCCGTTTCCTAGTCTTAATTAAATTGCAAGGAGTTCCAATCTGAACAGGCAGCTGAGCTCTTGCAAGGCTCATCTTGCTAGTGTTAATTTTCCTGTGACATTTAGTTTAGGGGAGAGATAAAATACCTCTCCCTGCACAGATTGGCATTTTATGTAAAAATGACCCGATCCAAGGTAAAGCAGCTACCAGCGGATTAAAATGCCGAAGCAATAGAGTGAGCAAGTCATCAGTGATATAGATCAGCCCAGTTCCATGAAATGGACTTGCTTTTTCTCCATTTTCTGATTTGGCATGATAGTCACACACGCACGTTGAGCCCCACACATTTCCTTCCATCTCTCTCCCCCCTCCACTTTTTTTCCTTGCAGCCCCTCTATGTGGAAAGTCTCGAGAGAGAGTCTGAGAAGGAAGAGATGATTGCCCAACGGAGTCTAAAGCGAAGGCTCCACGAGACGGAGGCCGCCCACGCTGAGACTGTGCTGGAGCTAGAGAAGACCCGGGACATGCTCATCTTACAACACCGCATCAACCGGGACTACCAGGTGAAGCAAAGAGACTGAGCTGCCCACCTGGGAGATGGAACAAAGGGGGGGTCTTTTTGGAGAACTAGGGGTGTGTGCAGACAAGCATATTCCATATTCACTGTGTCCTCACCAGGGTCAAGCTCAGTGAAAGCTAGTTCTGTGAGTTTGCATTAAGTTGAATGGGTACAGCGCTGATTGGCTAGCGCCCGTGATGTCCTCAAGAAACTTCTCTCCACCCCACATCAGTGGAATAATTTTGCAACTTTTACATTTTTATTTAACGGGAAAGGAATTCAAAACAGCCCAAATGTGCAAGGGCACAATTCACAAAGCATCCAATGGAAAATGAGGAGATGCAACTTTTAGGTATAGAGAACTCCATTTTATTGGGCCTAACCTGTTCGAATATGGATATTTTCTGGGGACATGGCCAATTTCAGTCTTTAACAAATATATCAATAGAATTCCTTTGCTTACATTGGTGCCTTCACACATTTTCTGCAGAAACACAAGCCTTAGGAGGGCCAGGCAAGCAAAGCAGTTTTGCTACCTTATTCCCACCCGCCCAGGAATGCTCCTGTCAGGGAACTGCCATCAGGGCCTGAGGGAGAGAGCGGGCTCCGGAGGGGTCCCAGAGAGCATCCCGGGATGGGGAGAGGCAGCCCATCTTCTGGGGAAGAGAATCAGCGTAGCACCAGTGGAGAAGGGGGGCAGATGGGGGAATAGGCGAGGCGGTCCCATGACTCCTTGCCAGGGACCAGTGGGGAGAGTAAGGGTCCTCCGCTGCCTACACCCTCCTTGCGCAGAAGGCTTCCGCGCAGGGAGAGTAGGAGGAGACTAGGCGTCAAAGAGCTTCTTTGCCGGAAGAAGTTCAAGAAACGCCCACTGACGGATTCTGCCAGCGATTGAGACAGCCACGGGCGAGTGGCTGTCCAGACAGAAAAGGTTCACTCAGGCAACCCAGCCAGGTGTGGCACCGGTTTAAGCACGAGCAACCCCTAGAACCATTACAGCTCCCCTGCCTTTCAACAGCTGCATGGCAGACAGAAATTCTGGATCTGATTCTTGCATGATTTGTGTAGCTGTAAGAGAGCATTTGGGCACGATGCAGGGTATTTTGTGAATCAGGGATGAGCTTTGCCAAGCAGGAGGCTGAAGGAAGGCAGACATCCCTCACTAAAGCCATTTCAAAATGTCCTCCTATGAGTTTGCTTTCAGGGGTGGAGTTACCGTATATTGTTTTGTTACATTGCACTGTATTTTATTGTAGCTTCTCAGTTTCGTTCATTCGGTACATGTGTTTCATCGGCTATTTTTTAAGCCGCTTAAGGGACTAAGCGGTATATAAATAAATAAACAAAAGCAGCTGCAAGTGGAGGAGCAGGGAAACGAGAGTCCTCCTCATCTCTCTCCTGGCTGAGTCTTGAGGCTGACTGTAGGTACCGTACTCTCTTTGGTGGGCATGCTTTGGTTTCAGGCAGAGCTGGACGGGGTGCTGCTGCAGACGGCAAGAGAGAAGCAGGAGCACGAGGAGAAGGAGCAGCAGATGGCCCGCCTTCTGGACCTGCGTGGGGCCCGCATCCGCCAACTTGAAGGTAGGCATGTGGACGGGCATACCTCCTCTCCATGCAATCTCTAGCTCCCTATGCACACCATATATTGAAAGCACTCTTTAGATCTGCATGTGCTGGTCCAGGGGGGAGGTTACCGTGGGGCGAGGTCCAGGACCTGAGTTGAGGGTCAGCAGACAGTCCTCCTCGGGCGAAGCGGGGTCCACAGCAGGAAGCTGGGCAAGGACAGGAACTCTGGGGGAAACAGGACTGGATGCTGGCCGAAACAGCTCATCAACGACGTTGCTCCTGCAACCTGGGACCGGGCTGACTGGCCTTTATCTTCTCTGAGGCCAGGGGCGGTCCCGGCCCCCAGGAGACCCGCCTCTCCTGGCCTTAAGGCGAGCACTCCTCCTGGGAGAAACCAGTTCCCTTCGCCTCTCTGCCCTGAGCCTCTGCAGTTCAGGAGAGGCTGAAGGGTTACTGGGCCCAGGGGGAGACTCACCTGCAGGCACTGAGTCCTCAACCACCTCTGGAGCCAGAGTGGATTCACCTGGTGCCTGCTCCTGAGGATCCGGCACAGGTGCAGGCGCTTCAGAATCAAGGCCCTGCCCCAGTTCAGCTGGCCCTGGAGGCAGGGACTCCTGTGCAGGCTGGGATTCCTCCGGTTCAGCCTCTGAATCGGATTCCCAGGCCATCACACTGCATAAGGTGGAACATGTGCAGAGGAGGGTGAACAAGATGACCAAGGGTCTGGGAAGGAAGCCTTATGAAGGGAGTTGGGTGTGTTCAGCCTGGAGAAGAGAAAGCTGGGGGTTGATACAAGAGGCACCTTCGAGTACCTGCAGCAGAAGAGGGAGCAAGCTTGTTTTCTGCTGCTCCGGAGTGTAGGAATCCAACCAATTAGTTCAAATTACAAGGAGATTCCAACTAAACATTTGAAAGAGCTGTTCAGTGGTGGAGCGGACTCTCTCGGGAGGTGGTGGAGGTCGGACGGTCCTCTGTCAGGGATGCTTGAGTTGAGATTCCTGCATTGCTGTCAGGGACCGTGCTGAAAAGAGCTGCACTGAGGAGGAATGGTGGGAGCCTCCCCCTGCTCTTGCTCTACAGCCTGAATCTTCCCAGGAGCAGGAGGACAGTATAGATTTGGAACAGTGGTTTGCAGAGGGACATAGTTCAGAAGGCAGAAGCTGGGAAATACTGGATGGGGAACAGCTAGGAGAAGAGAGACTGGAAGAGAGAGGGTTAACAGATTCACAGTCTCTGGACAGCATTCGCCTCCCTTCTCCAAAGTCACGAGAGCTCAGAAAGTGGCAGCACAGAAAGTACAGAGGGTACAAGCTCAGATTACAAAACATAGGTGAGATATAACAAAAAAAATTCCTTCCAGTAGCACCTTAAAGACCAACTAAGTTAGTTCTTGGTATGAGCTTTCGTGTGCATGCACACTTCTTCAGATACACTGAAATAGAAGTCACCAGACCCTTCTATATAGTGAGAAGGTGGGGAGGGGTATTACTCAGAAGGGTGGTGGGAATGGGTGATTGGCAGATAGCTGTGATGAGCCTTTTGACGACTCTTAACGACTGCAATAGGTCTTACAGGAAAAAGCAAGGGGTGAGAAGGTGAAAAATGGCTTTGTCATGTATAATGAGATAAGAATCCAATGTCTTTGTTCAGACCAGGTCTCTCCATGGTTTTAAGTTTGGTAATAAGTTGCAATTCAGCAGCTTCTCTTTCCAGTCTATTTCTGAAATTCCTTTGTAGTAAAACAGCTACTTTGAGATCTTGTATAGAATGTCCTGGGAGATTGAAATGTTCTCCTACTTGCAGGGGGTTGGCCTAGATGACCCTCGGGGTCCCTTCCGATTCTGTGGTTCTGTGAATAGGTCTTTGTGGCTCTGTCTTGTTTCCCCACCCTCCCACCCCACTCCAGCACAGTTGAAGGACGTGGCCTACGGAACGAGGGCAGCCCCGTTTCCTCCTAGAGAGGGTGACGCATCCATGGAAGCAGCCCCTGACCAGGCCCCACAGCTGCGGCGTGGAGAGAACCTCTTTGAGCTGCACATCTCAGGCGCGGTGCTGTCGGCCGAGGCGCTGCGTCTGCTGGGGGACCCGGAGCCCCTCACCTTTTGCACGTACTCCTTCTACGACTTCGAGACCCACTGCACGCCGGTGGTGCGTGGCTCCCGCGCCCGCTACGGCTTCACCTCTCAGTACGTGGTGCAGGCCGAGCCGTTTTTCCTGCAATACCTGCAAGGCGCCACGTCCCGCCTCGACCTCCACCTTGCCTCGGCCGTCGAACACGCCACCCTGGCCTCCTGCTGGCTGCGCTTTGGCGAGGTGCTGGGCAGCGGGGAGAAGGTGCACGCCACGGCGGTGCTCCGCGGTAAGGATTGTGCCGCTCCTACTGTGGCAGACGTTTTGGAGTCGGAAAAGACTCAAAGAAGGGCAACCAAAATGATAAAGAGCATAAGAGCCTGCCAGATCAGCCCTGTGGCCCATATGTATAGTCTGGCACCCTGTTCTCAGTGTGGCCACCAAGATGCCCATGGGAAACCTGCAAACAGGATTTGAGCATGAAAGCAATTGACCCCTGTGGGAATGTTCAGGGAGGCAGGAGAGGATATATTGTTAATTAATATCCTTCCTAACTTGCGCTAGCAAGTTCTATAACTTAGCAAAGTTTTACATTCCCCTTTTTAAATGCACAGCGGATAACTAGTTGCAGGCTTGTTTAAGCCTCTTAATATTAGCTTTCTGGTAAGTTCCCTTATATCCCCCTTAAAAGAATAAACACGCCACAATCTTGCTTAAAGTATATAAAAGAAGCTTACAGTGGTACCTCGGGTTACATACGCTTCAGGTTACAGACTCCGCTAACCCAGAAATAGTACCTCGGGTTAAGAACTTTGCATGTCCCCTTGCATGTCCACTCTAGGAAAACAAGGAATGTTGTATTTGACTGCTACCTATGTATCACATCCCACACCCACACACCCCCATGGTTTCCAGCAACTGGTATAGTGGTACCTCGGTTTTCGACCGTAATCCATTCTTGAAGACCATTCAACTTCCGAAACATTTGAAAACCAAGGTGCAAAGGGTGGCCTGCAAATTCAATAGAGAGAATCGGGGGGGGGGGGACTCAGTGGAAGCCGTTCGACTTCCGAGGCGCATTCGAAAATGGAAGCATTTACTTCCGGGTTTTCTGCATTCGAAAACCGAAACAATCAACTTCTGAGACGTTCAAAAACCAAAGTACCACTGTATTCAGAAGCAGTGCTGCCTCTGACTGTAGCAGCAAAGCCCCCACCTCCATGAATTGGTCTAATAAATTTGAATAAGGGGATGGAGCAATCCCCCTCTAAGAATAAGTTGCAGCGTTTGGGGGTTTTTTA
>NC_138545.1:10368153-10425653 GCF_964234715.1 Podarcis melisellensis | reverse complement strand
ACCCATGCTGATTGTGTAGCAGTACTTGCAAGAAATATCTTCTATAGTGTTGAACTCAGATGAACCAACCTTAGGAAAGTACATCCTGGTTACCATGGGCAAAAGAACAGAAAATTATGGAAATATCAAGAACTACTAGAGAACAAGACAGAATCAAGGGAAGTCCACTGAAAGGTAGTGGGGAAACCAAAACTTTAAAAGACTCCACAGATTTCTATTGTCTGGGGTTGAAACAACTCACATATGATTCACAGCAGTGACTTCATTCATTGGTTGATAACACTGACAAAAGCAACCAAGGATGCTCATATCTAAAAAAGAATACAGAAAAGTGTAACTCAACATGTCATTGTTTTCCTTCTGGGAGATATTGAGGATTACTTTTTAAAAATTCAGAGTCTGGGGCCCTTGTCTGGGGTTCACTCACCATTGAACTTCTCACTCAATTTCCCCTGTCTGAGTCCTTCAGGGACCAGAGCCAACTTGTTATTCCATCTGGAAAAAATAAGTAAAAAAGGAAAAAGGTTTTGAGCAAAAGTGCTGCTCAAAGTCCAAATTATAATGAAGTAATTATCTCCCTCTGCAATTATCTAGATCATAATAATTTGGGTTCAGCTAGACAGAGCTCTCAAGTGTTTCCTAAGGACATCAGGAAACCGTCAACAACCCAGCATAGTAAGAGTATTAAATATGCTCCTGGGCCAGTCAGACGTAGGAGTGTGGGGTATTGTGAGCGGGGGAGTCAACATTTGTTTTATGATTATAATGGAGTTTTAATCATTTAAATTCATATTCAAAGCATTTGTATGCCTGCTTGTGCTAAAAACAAGGCTCACACTGCATCCTCCAAGACTGTTCAATGGTGTTTGGACAACTCTGCATCTTCCAAGAGAGATTTTGAAGCTACCATGGTGAGGCTCCTGATGCTGCTGCTGCTGCTGCCTCACACAATGTGCAAAGGCAGGAGAATGAAGTGCCCTGCAGCTGATCCAATATTCGTGCCCCATGAATGGGGTCAAGCAGGGGACCTCTTCATTGGTGGAATTGTTACTCAGAGCATCTACGTTTTTAATGAAGTTTCATTCACAGTACATCCTTCTCAGGAGCTGCTTGACATTCCACAGTAAGCAAGAATATTCCCTCCACCTCTATTTATTTTACGCTCCACTGAATCAGCACAGAACAATAGCAAACAGCTTTGCATGTGAGATTATATGTTCAAAGATACTATATTCAGAAATATTTAGAAATATTTATTGAATTCATATACTGCCCTATACCCAGAGGTGGTTCACAGATTAAAATCATGATATAAATCCACAATATATAGAATTAAAATAAAAACAACAACCCAATAACTGCCCCCCAAAAGAACCACATTTTAAAGGGCATAGGATGTGAATCAAATCAAACAAAGGGCTTGTTAAAAATGAACATTTTTGCCAGGTGTCTAAAGGTGTATAATGGAGGCGTCAGGTGAACTTCCCTGGGGAGAAAATTCCACAGACACAGAGCTACTGCAGAGAAGGCCCGTTCTTGTGTTGCCACCCTCTGGACCTCTTGAGGAAGAGGCACATGCAGAAGGGCCTCAGAAGATGATCCCAGGGTCCGGTTAGGTTCCTATGGAAAGAGTTGGTCCTTGAGGTATTGCAGTCTTTTATAGGCTTTATAAGTCAAAATCAACATTTTAACTTGGGCCTGCAAACTCATTGGTGGCAGCCAGTGCAGTCAAACCCCGATCAGTCTAATAAGCTCGAACCATCTTGCTCTGGTGAGCAACCTGGCTGCTGAATTGTGAACCAGCTGAACTTTCCGAACCGTCTTCAGTTGAAGCCGTCCCTATAACGGATTGAGGTAATATAATTTTGAGGTTAAAAGAGCATTGACAGCAGTAGTTAGGCTATCCCTGTCCAGATACTGTAGGAATGTAGCTGGGCCACCAGACAAAGCTGATGGTAGGCACTCAGGGTCACTGAGGCTGCCTGAGTCTTGAGTGACAGCAAAGGATCCAGAAGTCCCCCGAAGCTACGAAACTGCTCCTTCAGAGGAAGTGTAACCCCATCAAGAGCAAGTGCTCTCCAACGCATCTGGTCTAGGGAACCACCCACTAACAGTGCCTCTGTCTTATCTGGATAGAGCTTCAGTTTGTAAACTCTTATTCAGTCCATTACTGAGGCAAGACACTGGTCCAGTACTTCCACTGCCTCACCTGCAGATGTAAGGGAGGAATACAGTTGACTGTCGTCAGCATACTGCTGATAATATATTTCAAAGCTCCAGATAACCTCACTCAGCAATTTCATGTAGACATTGAACAATGTAGGGAATAGGATTGAGCCAGTTGAAACCCCACATTGAAGGTTCCACAGGGCTTAAAGGCATTCCCTAAGTAACACGTCTGAAAACGACCATCCAAATAGGAATGGAACCACCACAAAGTGCAGCCCCTACCCCTAGTTCAGACAGTCACCCCAGAAGGATACTAGGGTCAATGGTATTGAAAGCTGCTGAGAGATCAAGAAGAATTAACAGGGACATGTTTCCCTTGCCTCTTTCTCAACAGAGGTCATCATACAAGGCTACTAAAGCAGTTTCTGTGCCAAAACCATATGGATCCAGAAAATCAGTTTCTTCCCAAAGCAACTGGATCTGGTCTCCGACCATTTGTTCCTTTTTTTTTTTATAAAATTTTTTATTCGTTTTAAACAGTATAGAAAACAGAATAGACAACAAAATAGAAAAAGAAAAAGAATCCGACCATTTGTTCCAGAACCTTGCTCAGGAAAGGGATATTAGCAATTGGCTGGTAATTAGTTGGGTTTTCTGAATCCAGGGAAGTTTTCTGAAGGAGTAGTTTTGCCACTGCCTCCTTCAAACAGGCAGGGACCACCCTCTCTCATATAGAGGCACTGATCATCTCCCTGGCCCAACTGCTGGTTTTTATCAGCCAAGAGGGGCAAGGGTTTAGAGCGCTAGTGGTCACCCTGACTGATCTGATCACCTTGTCCACATCCTCGAGCCTTACCAACTGAAACTCATCCAACGCAACAGGACTAGACCGTGCTGTGGACACCCCATGAGATTCATCTGTTATAATAGGGTGTTGGTGGATGCAAGCGATTTTATCCCTAAAATGCTTTGCAAGCAAGTCACAATGAGAGTATAAAGGTAAAGGTAAAGGTACCCCTGCCCGTACGAGCCAGTCTTGACAGACTCTGGGGTTGGTGCGCCCATCTCACTCAAGAGGCCGGGGGCCAGCGCTGTCCGGAGACACTTCCGGGTCACGTGGCCAGCGTGACAAAGCTGCATCTGGCGAGCCAGCGCAGCACACGGAAACGCCGTTTACCTTCCCGCTATAAAGCGGTCCCTATTTATCTACTTGCACCCGGGGGTGCTTTCGAACTGTTAGGTTGGCAGGCGCTAGACCGAGCAGTGGGAGCGCACCCCGCCGCAGGGATTCGAACCACCGACCTTTCGATCGGCAACCCCTAGGCGCTGAGGCTTTTACCAACAGCGCCACCCGCATCCCCAATGAGAGTATAGAATATATTAAAAAAATTTTTTGGAAAGCAAGCTCCATGTGAAGGAGAGGCAGCATGCTTGGTGAACACTAGGTTCTTTCCCCCCTGCTTACTGAGATTGGGAGCAAGAAAATGGTGGAGAGGCAGGCATCTTTGCCAGAATGGCACCTCAGTAAGAAACAGTCAACCCTCAAATCCCTTGTTAATCAAATAGAAGAAAATTATAAAATGTATATGCATATGTACGTATATATTCAAACTGATTTGAAACCTGACTGAACAGAGAGCTAAATAAAACCAACATATTGACAAAAGCATAGGGGACTCCTGAAACACCTTAAAGACTTAACAATACTTTATTCCATAATCTTGTGTGGACCCCCATAATGTTCAGGAGATGAGTCTTCCTCAGTAGCATAATTTCAGGTTTACAGGAATATACAGTGGTACCTTGGGTTAAGAACTTAATTCGTTCTGGAGGTCCTTTCTTTCTTTCTTTTTTAATTTTTTTTATTCAAAATTATAACAAGACATATTATCCAAAAACATGTCATCCTTGTTTCTTTCCCCATTCCCCCCTCCCCCTCCCACACAAAACCCACCCCCACCCCCAACTTCCCTCAGTTCCAGTCTTTGGTTTCTCTAAGAATGCTGTTTTCTGCATGTTACAAAGTTGTATCGATCCTCAAACTATTTAGCTGATTATTATCAATAAAAGGTTTGTGAATATTTATTCGAAACCTGCCAAGGAGTCCAGTTCAATTTGTTGTGTCTTCAGATACTTTGTAAAGGATTCCAATTCATCCTTAAAGTCACAGTTATCCTTGTTCCGTAGCTTATATGTCAGATTTGCCAGTTCTGTATAGTCCGTCAATTTTTCTTGCCATGATTCTTTAGTTAGGGTTTCTTCAGTCTTCCATCCTTGTGCTACCAGAACTCTCGCGGCCATTGTCGCAAACATGAAGATGTTTTTCAACTTTTTTGGCAGGTCTTTCCCTACAATCCCCAACAAAAATGCCTTGCGTTTTTTAACAAATGTTAAATGGAACATTTTCTTCAATTCGTTGTAAATCATTTCCCAATTTTTTTAAATTACCTTACAATCCCACCACATATGATAAAATGTCCCCTCCTTTTCCTTACACTTCCAACATATATTTGAACTAGTTTTGTACATTCCCCCTAACTGCACTGGTGTTGTGTACCATCTGTACATCATCTTCATGTAATTCTCCTTCAATAGGGAACAATCTGTAAATTTTAAGTCAGTTTTCCATAATTTAACCCAATTTTCCATCATAATGTTGTGCCCTACATTTGGTGCCCATTTAATCATAACTGATTTTACCTGTTCATGTTTCATCTCCCATTCTAATAGTATGCTGTATGCAGCCTTCAGTAGTTTCACTTTCCCTTTAATCACTTCCGTTTGACACCTAGATCTAGTATAAATAAATCCTTTCTTGCTGTCTTCTTTATGTGTTTCATATAATTGTCGATAATGCAACCAACTCTGAAAGTGGTCTTTGATCTCATCATAATCTCTTAATTTCCTTTTCCCATCATGTTCCTTTAATAAATCCGCATATGTGAGCCATTTTCCTTTCTTTCCAAGTAGTTTGAGCAGTAATGCTTCATGTGGTGAAAGCCACGACGGGGTCTTTTGTTCCAATAAGTCTTTGTATCTCTCCCATACTCTCATTAGTGATTTCCTGATGACATGGTTGTAAACCTTCTATGAACCTTTCCTTTCCCGTACCATAGGTATGCGTGCCAGCCAAATCTGTTGTCATATCCTTCTAGTTCTAATGCCTCTTGCTTATCCAATCTCATCCAGTCCCTGATCCATAACAAACAAGCAGATTCATAATACAATTTAAGGTCTGGGAGGGAAAACCCGCCTCTATCTTTTGCATCTGTAAATATTTTATGTTATATCCTTGGCCTTTTGCCCCCCCCCCCCCGATAAATCCTGAAATCTCTTTCTGCCATTTTTTAAAGCATTCATCTTTCAGGATGACTGGTATTGATTGAAAAAGAAATAGCATCTTATGAATTATACTACATATGATTTTATTTTGCTTTTTTGTCACAAGGATTATTTTGAATGACATTAACAGGTCTATATTGGAAAGCTGCCATTTGTTCTTCTATTAACAATGGCATCTAGCTGATATGTGGCTGCTTCAATTAGTCCGTTATTAATTGGAGAGCCAGTGCAATGTATCAGTTAGCATGGAAAGCTGGGACTGGACAAATCTGGAATATTCCATCAGCTCCAAATCAGATAACCAGGGGCAGAGAGGATGAATACTTGGATGCCCAGATTTGGGTGTCTTATAAATTTGTTGTTTTGTTTTAAATGTTAGTTTACATTCTAGCACAGGGTGAACTTGGGTCTGATCACCAAGTTGATTAAAACAAAACACAAAACACAATTGCAGGTTTGTCCTAGGAGATGAAAAGGTTAATTGTAGCATACACATCTAAACAGAGTGAACAATACTTTATTTCAAAAGCTTGTGTGGACCCCCATCATGTTCAGAATATGAGTATTCAAGAATAGTATAGTTTCAGGTTTCTAGGAACACACACATATATATATATAAATGCAGAGAGGCATGGTGCAGGAGTGTCATCAGAGGGAAAGGAAATGCCAAAAACTGCAGAAAATGAAAATGAAATAATTAATGTAAGGGTGCCAAATTACGCATTAGACTGTGAAATAAGTTTATTCTGCTAGGATGCTTAGAGTTGAAACTGCAGAAGAGAAAAAGCCAGAAACCAAGAAAAGAGAAAATGTGTCAAAGATACACAGCAAAATGCAAATAACACTGCTCTACTCTAGAATAAAAAAAATATATAGGCTGAATATGTTTTATGAACAGGAATAGGGCATAACAGTCTAATGCTTTAAAATATCTTCCCTATTGACAGTGTAATCACAAAGTTCTATCAGAACATCTTGGCCTTGGTTTTTACCATACAAGAGATCAATGACAATCCGAAAATCTTGCCCAATGTCACACTTGGTTTCCACATCTATGACAGCTATTCTGATGGGAGAATGACCTATCGAACCACTCTGGACCTTCTCTTCAAATGGCAAAGATTTGTCCCCAACTACAAATGTGACACTCAGAAATTCATTATGGCTGTGATTGGAGGACTTACTTCTGACACTTCTATCCACATGGCAGATATCTTAATCCTCTTCAGGGCTCCACAGGTAGAATCGGTGTATAGGGGAATGTGGGGAAGTTTCTTTTGCCATACTTTTATTCAGAAGGAAAAGGGAAATATTCGTGTCAAATAGAAATAACCAGGAAATCCCATTATTTCCCCACAACTAGAAATCCAGTCAGTATTTTTTTTAAAAAACAAAAAACAAATTCGAACTTGGACTACAAATTTCTTAAGGAAACGTTGTACAAAATTATCACTTTCTTTTAGGTCACCTATGGCTCATTTGCTTCAGAGGAGAGTCAATCAATGCAGAGGTCTTTTTATACCATGGTCCCAAATGAAGACCTTCAATATGTAGGGATTATCCGGTTACTTCAGTACTTCAGATGGAAGTGGGTGGGGCTTTTTGTTGCCAAATATGACAGCGGAGAACATTTTTTGAAGATCCTGGAGCCATTGTTTAGCCAGAATGGAATCTGTTCAGCCTTCACAAAAAGAATTCCACTTCAAGCTCGTATAGAAGATCTGGAAAAAATATCGGTTGAAATTGAAGGTATTTATGAAGGTCTCAGAGATGAAAAGGCCAGTACGCTTATCATTTATGGAGATGATGGGACAATTGCATGGCTGAAAACAGCTATGTTTGTAATAGATTATAGCAATAAGCAAAACACATCATTTGGGAAGGTCTGGATCATGACAGCCCAGATAGATTTTGTATCATTCGGATTTCAGAGAAAATGGGATTTTCAGCTGTTCCAAGGTGCCCTTTCCTTTACAATTCACTCAGAAGAACTTCTAGAGTTCAACCAATTCCTTCAGAACATCCAAACACACAGGACCAAAGCAGATGGCTTTTGGAAGGACTTCTGGGAGCAGGCATTTGACTGTCCCTATCCTGATCAAGGTATGCCTGTCAAGGATGATGGAACGTGTACTGGAGAGGAGAGGCTGGAAAGTCTCCCTGCAGGTGTTTTTGAAATGCACATGACTGGGCAGAGCTACGGTATCTATAATGCTGTCTATGCTGTAGCTCACACTTTGCATGCCATTTCCTTATCCAGATCCCCACGCAGAACAGTGACCGTTGGTTACAGTGTTGGATTTCCATCTCTGCAGCCTTGGAAGGTAATGTTGCAGAGCCAAATATTCTCATGTAAATTGATCTATTAGGAGAAAGAACACAGGCAGTTTCTTTTCTTGAGTTAGGCCTTTCAGTCATCTGTTTCAGTATTGTGTACTCTAGAGCTTTCCAAACTTGGGTCTCCAGCTCCCTGCTAGAAAGGGCGTACAGGAAACACTAAAAAGATGAAGTTAAAGTTGCGGCTTTTGGTAACGTTAGCTGCTTTCACTTTTACTTCAGTGAAAGGGATCAACCTCCATTTTTAAATCCCTTTCCTTCCCAATTTGTAGTTCCAAATTAGATTGCTTTACTCACGATTTTCAGAAGAGTTAAGTCCACATTTCTTTTTTCTTTTTTTGGCCGCTCACGATCACCAAACTTAGAGCTTCGCACTTTGAAGGAAGCGAGTTGATTCCCTTGTGCCACCGTCTCCAACCCAGCTCACTCACGATTGCTTTACTCACGATTTTCAGAAGAGTTAAGTCCACATTTCTTTTTTCTTTTTTTGGCCGCTCACGATCACCAAACTTAGAGCTTCGCACTTTGAAGGAAGCGAGTTGATTCCCTTGTGCCACCGTCTCCAACCCAGCTCACACTTGGCGCTCATCTTCAGAGCTTACTGGGGAACAGGGGAGTTGTTCCTGGCACTTGCAGGAACTCCAGGTCCTCAGAATGCTCGATCTGAGGGTTTTTCAGGGCACTGCTGTGCTCTAGCAGCTCTCCCCTGTCTTCAAAGTGCCAGTGCCCTTTCCTCGAAAGAACTCCTATCTGCCATAATTGGGCGAGCCAATCGGAAGTCCAGTCATCTGTTTCAGTATTGTGTACTCTAGAGCTTTCCAAACTTGGGTCTCCAGCTGTTTTTGGACTGCCATTCCCATCATCCCTGACCACTGGTCTTGCTAGCTAGGGATGATTGCTCTTTTAGTGCAAAAACAGATGTAGACCCAAGTTTGGAAAGCCCTGGGTGCTCGGACAGGCTTTGGCTTCCTAGGGTTTAGGTGAGGATCAGATTCCAAGTGTTACCTGCAGATTCTAGCAATTGAATCTGGGACCTATCAGTGTCAATTCATTTCAATGGAATGATCAGCAGAAGGACAGGAAGGTGCTGTATACTAAGTTAGGCCTCACATCCATCTGTTTCAGTGTTCTGTACTCTGTCTCGTTTAGGCTGTCCAGGGTTTGAGACAAGATGATATTTCCAGTGTCACTGAAGATTCTGGGGATTGAATCTGGGCCTTTCCATGCAAGGAGATGCTCAACCAGGGAGCTGCTCCCCTTTACAGCCCCTCTTCTCATATGTAAAAATAACAGATGATAAAGTATTCTGCATCTTAGTCATGGTTACACTCTTTCTGGTTTACATTTCGCCATGTAAGTTGACCTTGGAATCTTTTCCACTTGTAACCACAGATAGTTTGATTCTTCTTTTTCTTTTTAAATAGATCAACTCATTTCTTCAAGATGTTTCTTTTAACAACTCAGCTGGAGAAACGGTATCATTTAATGATAACAGGGAAATGAGAGGAGGATTTGATATCATGAATCTGGTCACATTCCCAAACACGTCTTTCCAGAGAGTGAAAGTTGGAAGGGTGGGTCTCAGTGATAGAGGAGATAAAGAGTTAATCATCAGTGAGGACAAAATTCTATGGCACCAAAGTTTTAATCAGGTAGAGTTTGTGGGAACCTCTTTGCAAAAACAGGAAATACTTTCTGCCGTTTTCTGTTCCGTTTAATATTGCATTTCAAGATAGGGTACAAATATTCTAGACTGCAAAAATATTTAAGAGTGCTTGGAGAGCAGGAAGAAAGTCTTCCATTTATTTGTTTTGCTGAATATTGAAGACTGATTTTTGCCCCTCCTATGACTTTTTTTTCTTTCTGTGATTGATCTAGATGAGATTTCAATTGCTTCATCCCTTCTCAGTCACATTGATGGACTTCCTGGCTAGCTATGGTGATCTGTATAGTGTTTAAATGTATCTAACAGGACGTGCCAATGGCTGATTGATAAAACAGATTTTCCGAATCAATTTCAATTGCATTTTAGGCTCTGTTTTGACATGGAAACTTGGTTGGTCATTCTGTGTGATTATCTGTTTTGGGAAAGAGATTAAGGAGCATGTCCATGTTAATTCTCTGTGATCTCCTCAGCTATTGATAGGATCAACCATGACATCCTTCAGGGTCTCCTCCTTGGATGGTTGTTTTCAGAGGGTGGTTTTGAGGAGTGTGGTTCTGCTCCATGGAGCCTCTTGTTTGGTATTCTGCAGGCTATTGTTTTCTTCATCGTGTTGTTTTATATCTATAAGAACCTGCTCATTCATCCAGAGATTTAGAGAGCATTGCCAGCAACATGCTGGGGACAAAGAGCTCTACTTCAGCAGGTGCAGCAGGGGAGGTGCTGGATCAATGCCTTGATCTCTGGAATAGAGTGTATGAGAGCTAATAAACAGAAGAATCCAGACAGGATTAAGACTCTGCTAGTACCATCCCAGGCAGGATAAATGGGAGATGGCTTGGCCTTCTTGAGCCTTAAGTGGCATTCTGTTGTGTACAATCTGGTAACCTCAAAGTTAGGTTATTTTAATGTATTAAGGGGGGGGGGGCTTAGACAATTCTGTGGTTAGCATGCTCACTTCAGCAAGACTGTGTAAGCAGAGAACACCAATACTGACGTGACTAAACCAGATATCAATTACTTTCTGTGTTCAGTTGAAAGTGCATGATTTGGCAGAGGAGCCCTATATCTCAAGGACTCCCACTCTTCCATATGAATTGTCTCAGACCCTTCTGATGCCCTATTCTATGTGGCCATTCCACAGGAGGTCCAAAGAGTGGGACCATGATGCAAAGCTGACATTCGAAATCCCCCTATACCAACTTTGAAATCAATATTTCCTTAAAAGTGCACTGTTAATGAAGTTACCTTCGCAAACACGGCTAATGTTGTTTTTAACACAACAAAAACAAAAGAAAGAAAAAGAACAGAACAGGGAAAGTTCTTTAAGGTGTAGTACAATATACCGTATTTTTCGCTCTATAACACGCACCTGACCATAACACGCACATCGTTTTTAGAGGAGGAAAACAAAGGGAAAAACATTCTGAATGAAACAGTGGATGTATCATTTTTGGGCTTCATGCTGTGGCCACAGACATGTGATCTGATGGTGAATTTGGGGTGACCCAATGCAAAAATCCTGAGAATTCCTGTGGATCCATGCTTTGTAACCACGTTTTTGCACCATTGCAGCCCCAGGCAACAGTGGGTGCGTGATTTGCGGGGGCAGGCTGTAGCCATGGACATGCTATGTGATCTGATGGTGAATTTGGGGTGACCCAATGCAAAGATCCTGAGGATCCATGTGGATCCATGCTTTTTAACCACGTTTTTGCACCATTGCAGCCCCAGGCAACAGTGGGTGCGTGATTTTTTTGGTGCAGGCTGTAGCCATGGACATGCTATGTGATCTGATGGTGAATTTGGGGTGACCCAATGCAAAGAGGGACGCAGGTGGTGCTGTGGGTTAAAGCCTCAGCGCCTAGGACTTGCCGATTGAAAGGTCGGCGGTTCGAATCCCTGCTGCGGGGTGCGCTCCCGCTGCTCGGTCCCAGCGCCTGCCAACCTAGCAGTTCGAAAGCACCTCCGGGTGCAAGTAGATAAATAGGGACCGCTTACCAGCGGGAAGGTAAACGGCGTTTCCGTGTGCAGCTCTGGCTCGCCAGAGCAGCGATGTCACGCTGGCCACGTGACCCGGAAGTGTCTCCGGACAGCGCTGGCCCCTGGCCTCTTAAGTGAGATGGGCGCACAACCCCAGAGTCTGTCAAGACTGGCCCGTACGGGCAGGGGTACCTTTACCTTTACCTTTAATGCAAAGATCCTGAGAATTCCTGTGGATCCATGCTTTGTAACCACATTTTAAGTGGGGAGCGAAGGAAAAACAAAGAAGGGACATGAGAGGGCTGTGCAGAGAAGCAGCTGGCTAAGAATGCAGGAGAGGGATTTAACGGAGGGAGGAAAGAAAGGCAAAAGTTTCCCCCCACCCAAGCCTGCCATCTCTCTCTCTCTCTCTCTCTCTCTCTCTCTCTCTCTCTCTCTCTCTCTCCCCCCCTCCCCCCCCTCTCCCTCTCCCCCAGCAGTACAGGAGCACAGAGACGACATTTTCCCCTCTTCTTGCCTGGAGGGGAGGAATGCAGGAGAGGGATTTAACGGGAGGGAGGAAAGAAAGGCAAAAGTTTCCATCCACCCAAGCCAGCCATCTCTCTCTCTCTCTCCCTCCCCCCCTCTCTCTTTCTTTCTCTCTCTCTCTCTCCCTCGCCCTCTCTCCCTCTCCCCCAGCAGTACCGGAGCACAGAGAAGGAGCACAGAGACGACACTTTTCCCTCTGTTTGCCTGGAGGGGAGGGGCTTTCCCTGCTCTTTGTTCCGTTTCAGCAAACACAGCAAGGAAACAGAGGAGGTGGGCAGTAAGACCCTGAGGCAGAATGGAGGAAAGCAGCTGCTTCCTCTTTACAAGTGTCCCTTCTAGGAGACCCGCGATTTGATTTTTGTCTGCTTTTTCGGCTCCAGGGACCACACATTCGCTCTATAACACGCACAGACATTTCCCCTTCCTTTTTAGGAGAAAAAATCTGCGTGTTATAGAGCGAAAAATACGGTATAGCTGCAAAAATAATCTTTGCTGAAATACACTTTGCTGAAACATAATGTGTCTCTGCGGGTGACATATATGAATGCCATTCAACCCCCTATTCCTTTCTATAGGTGCTTCCCGTTTCTTTGTGCAATGAACCCTGCCACTCTGGTCATCAGAAGAAAAGGAGGGAAGGGGAAAAGTTTTGTTGCTATGATTGTGCTCCATGCCCAGAGGGGAAGATCTCAAACCAGACGGGTAGGTAAAGCTTTTGCATCCTGATGAACAAAAAATGAGACAGATACACACAATGGGCTTAAGCTGGGCCACTTTTATTTAGTGAACATAACAAGATCAGGAGAGGAGGATAAATTCTAAAGGCAGAACTGTAGCCATTGGGTGACACAAAGGGCATTTTTTAAGACAGAACTCACCGGAGCTCAGTTCTGGCACCTCTCCAGTGGGCAACATTGGCATTCTAAGAGAATGAGGGAAGTGTTCATGGTGAGTTGAATCTGACTGAACCCTTGCCTGACTGGTCAGTTGTGGAGCAGAGTCTGCTCCCCTTCCATACATAAATCCTGAAAGAAAGAAAAAGATCTCGGAGAGGCAAAATATTTGGAGGAAACTCAAAACAAATAAGGAATAAGGTGGAATTAGGGGCGTGGCAATCCAAAGACCACCCATGCATACCCTGAATTGACAAGAGCAATGAAAGGAAAAGCCTCAGGCCAGGAAAGGAAAGGAAAGCATTTGCTACCCTACAATGTCTGGTCTCCTATTGATTCTGAAACCCTGCCTGATCCTGCTTTGCTTTGAAATTTAGCTAGCAGTTTATTGCTGCTTCAGGAGCAGCAAGAGTCCTCAGGCATCATCCAGCTATGACTGTGGGAGGGAGAGAAACCAAAAGCCCCAGGAAAGGAGGAAAAACCCTGATAGGCTGGAATGTGCTTCTTCAAAAGATAAGAACTAGCAGGCTAAAAGAGAAAGGGAACAGAGAGAGGCCTTTGCACTAATGAGCAAGTGTTACAGGGGCTGGGAATCAAACCCAAAGGTTTCTTCCTTATATTGGATCCTAAATTTCGTGGGAGCCGGTTGAAGTTAAATCCTTCGAAGACAGAGGTCCTCTGGCTGGGACGGGATGATATGGGACTGAGGGGGCAACTCCCATCTCTTGCGGGGGTGCAATTAGTGCCAGCACCGTCCGTTAAGAGTTTGGGTGTAATCTTCGATACCTCCCTCTCCATGGAGGCGCAGATTGCAGCTATTACAAAGGCGGCATTTTTTCATCTCCGCCAAGCTAAGCAGTTGGCTCCTTACCTCTCTCGCCCTGACCTAGCTACTGTGATCCACGCGACGGTCACCTCCAGACTGGATTATTGTAACTCGCTCTACGTGGGGCTGCCCTTGAGACTGACCCAAAAACTCCAGCGGGTGCAGAATGCCGCAGCAAGACTCCTGACGGGGTCTTCGCTGCGAGATCACATTCATCCGGTGCTATACCAGCTGCACTGGCTCCCGGTGGAGTACAGGATCAGGTTTAAGGTGCTGGTTTTAACCTTCAAAGCCCTATACGGCCTAGGACCCTCGTACCTACGGGACCGCCTCTCCTGGTATGCCCCACAGAGGAACTTACGGTCTTCAAACAAAAACACCTTGAAGGTCCCAGGCCACAGAGAGGTTAGGCTGGCCTCAACTAGAGCCAGGGCTTTTTCGGTTGCGGCTCCAACCTGGTGGAATGCTCTGTCACAAGAGACAAGGGCCCTGCAGGACTTGACATCTTTCCGTAGGGCCTGCAAGACAGAGCTGTTCCGCCAGGCCTTTGGTTAGGGCGCAGCCTGACTCCCTCCTTGGCAACCTTTACAAAACTTTATGGTTGCCATCAATCTTGATTTTAATTAATTTTTATAATGTTTTTATAATGTTGCACTATTTTGGTGTTGTTAGCCGCCCTGAGCCCGGCTTCGGCTGGGGAGGGCGGGATATAAATAAAATTTTTTATTATTATTATTATAAAGCAGACCTCCCCATCTCATACCACTTTTAAATGCGACAATATGTTCACTGCTAGTTGGTGTGCTGTCTCTCATGGCCAATGCGCCACAAGTGTGCCTTGGCAGCCAGTCCTGCTGTGGTGGAATAGCCATAATGTACAATTTGTCACAAATAATAATAATAATAATAATAATAATAATAATAATAATAATAATATCTTTATTGTCATTGCCCCCTCTCATTCAATGGTTCATTCAATGCGATAGGTCAGATGAATCAAAACTTAATTTCTATTTAAGCTTCTCTTTATGTTTCTCAGATATGGATGCATGTTTCAATTGCCCAGAAGATCAATATCCAAACACGAAGAGAAATGGATGCATCCCCAAAGTTATGCATTTTCTGTCCTATGAAGAACCTTTAGGAATCACCTTAGCCTCAGTTTGTGTCTTATGTTCTTTGATTACTGTTTTGGTGTTGGCTATTTTTATCCAGCACAAAGATACCCCCATAGTCATAGCCAACAACCGAGAGCTCACCTACACTCTCCTGGTCTCCCTTCTGCTCTGCTTCCTCTCCTCTTTGCTTTTCCTCGGCCAACCTGGGAAAGTGAACTGTCTTCTCCAACAACCTGCTTTTGGCATCATCTTCTCTGTTGCTATTTCTTGTGTGTTGGCCAAGACCATCATTGTTTCTCTAGCATTCATAGCCACAAAGCCAGGATCTAAGATGAAGAAATGGGTGGGAAAGAGACTGGCCCATTCTATTGTCCTTTCAGGTTCCCTCATTCAAGTGGGTATCTGTTCTCTGTGGCTGATAATGTCTCCCCCCTTCCCTGATCTAGACATGAAGTCAGTAGCTGAACAAACCATTGTGCAATGTAATGTTGGGTCTGTCACCATGTTCTGTTGTGTCTTAGGCTACATGGGCCTCTTGGCCATTGCTAGTTTCATTGTGGCCTTCCTGGCCCGCAAGTTACCTGACAGTTTTAATGAAGCCCAGTTCATCACCTTCAGTATGTTAGCATTTTGCAGTGTTTGGGTCTCTTTTGTTCCCACTTATCTGAGCACAAGAGGGAAACACATGGTGGCTGTGGAGATCTTCTCCATCTTGGCCTCCAGTGCTGGGTTACTGGCTTGTATCTTTTCCCCAAAATGCTACATCATTGTGCTGAGACCTGAATTGAACAGCAGGAATCAATTAATACGAAGAAAGGATTAAGCCATCTGTCTTCGCTCATCATACCTTAATTGGTGTTGGAGAAGGCAGTTGAGAGAAAGTACATGCATACAACATTAGTTATAGACATTCTTATTGAAGTTATCGCTACACGTCTCTTCAAAGTTTAAGCTGTATTTCAGTTTCCCTGTTAGGGTACATTACCAAATGCTTTGTTAAGCTGTCTGACAGGTTCTCTGAAGAAATATTGGTATTTAATGGATACTGAAATAGCTGTTTTTTCTATGTCACATGCATATTTATGATTGTCATATAATGGACTCCTTTTTCTACTAAGGCCTTCATTGGACATTGGTAGCTGTGATGGCTTCCTTCATTACTGTATTTGAATTTCTCATTTTATCTGTTGAAAAAACAAACAGACCTATTTGTGTTTTATTACATGTGCTGTGGTTTCTTTCTCTTTCTTTATTCTGGGAGTGAATATGGGTGGGGATTTTGACTCAGTCCAGCGGTGTTCCTTCCCCCCCCCCATGCTCTTCAACATCTGTATGTCAGTTTTGCGAGTGCTGATCTTGGAGTGAAGTCTCATCAATATCCTGATAGAGCTAAGACTTCTTCTCCCTGACCTAAGAATTAGCTGCTTGATGGGTGTCTGGAGTCATGCATGGGCAAATTAGGTTCTGAGAATAAAGCTAAACATAGAGGTGTGTGGAGTATGGCTCTTGTATCTGGGAAGCAGGAAGGTGACCTCTTCTAGATGGGTTGTCCTACCCTTGACAGTACAGGTGCATCATCTGGTGCAGATATTCTGGCCTGTGATTTGAAACCTCTTGCCATCTTTGGAGGCTGCCTTTTTCTATGAAACTCATCCTGTACCCACTTACTCGAAAGTAATCAATAAACACAAGGAGACATGCTTCTTAGTAGACATGTATACCATTGTACTGGAAGTTAACAGGCCCTGGACATAAGCTGCTGCACAGCAGGAGACCTGCCTAAATCACCATTCACATTTTGTTGAGTTGGTTACCTTAACATGCTGATTGTTTAGCAGTACTTGCAAGAATTTTTTTCTACAGGGTTGTACTTGAATGAAGCAACCTTAGATAATGCATCTTGGTTACCAGGGGAGAATGAGGGGCAAATTATTGAAATTCCAAGAATTGCTAGAGAACAAGATGGACTCAAAGGAAGTCCACTGAAAGGTAGTCA
This sequence comes from Podarcis melisellensis, assembly GCF_964234715.1. Lineage (NCBI taxonomy): Eukaryota > Metazoa > Chordata > Lepidosauria > Squamata > Lacertidae > Podarcis > Podarcis melisellensis. The sequence continues at coordinate 10,408,798 of NC_138545.1, read as the reverse complement.
GGAAGCAAAAACTCTAAAGGACTTCACAGATTCCCTCTGTCTGGTGCTGAAACAACTCATGTATCATTTACAGCTCTGACTTCATCTGTTGGCTGAAAACACTGACAGAAGCAACCAAGGAATCTCCTATTTTTTTAAAAAAAAAAAAATACAGGGAAGTGTAACTGAACATGCCATCTCTCTCTTTCTGGGACATATTGCGGATTACTTTTTTAAAATTAAAGTTCAGAATCTGGGGTCCTGGTCTGGGCTTCACTCAACATAAAACTGTTGCACTCAAATTCTCCAGTCGCATTCCTGAAGGGACCAGGTCCAATTATGATTTTAGAAAGCTTTTGTGCAAACGTGCCACTCAAAGTCCAGGATTTAATAAAGTAATTATCTCCCTCTGCAATTATCCAGATCACAATCATTTGTTCAGCTAGACAGAGCTCTCAAGAGTTTCCTAAGAACATCAGAAAACACTCAACAACCCAGCATAGTAAGAGTATTAAATATGCTCCTGGGTCAGTGACATTTAGGAGTGTTGGGCACAGAGAGAGGGGGTGGAGTTTTAATCATTTAAGGCTAAGTGTAACCTTCAAGACAGCTCTATTGAGACATGGAAGACAGGGTAAACTATACATCTTCCAAGAGAGAGTTTGAAGCTACCATGGTGAGGCTCTTGATGCTGCTGCTGCTGCTGCCTCACACAATGTGCGAAGTCAAGAGAATGAAGTGCCCTGCAGCTGATCCAATCTTTGTGCCCCATGAATGGGGCCAAGCAGGGGACCTCTTCATTGGTGGGATTGTTACTCAGAGCACCTACATTTTTAATGAAGTTTCATTCAAGGTACATCCTTCTCAGGAGCTGTTTGACATTCCACAGTAAGCAAGAATATTCCCTCCACCTCTATTTATTCTACGCATCACTGAATTAGCAAAAAACAATAACAAACAGCTTTGCATGTGAGATTATATGTTCAAAGATATTATATTTTGAAATATTTATTTATTTAAACAGAAACCCAATAACACCCCCCCAAAGAAAACTCATTTTAAAAGTGCATAGGATGTCAATCAAATCAAGCAAAGGGCTTGTTAAAAATGAACGTTTTTGCCTGGTGCCTAAAGGTGTAAAATGGAGGCGTCAGGTGAACTTCCCTAGGGAGAGAATTCCACAGACACAGAGCTACTGCAGAGAAGGCCCATTCTTGTGTTGCCACCCTCTGGACCTCTTGAGGAAGAGACACACGTAGAAGGGCCTCAGAAGACAATCTCAGGGTCTGGGTAGGTTCATATGGAAAGAAGTGGTCCTTGAGGTATTGCAGTTTTTATGGGCATTATAGGTCAAAATCAGCACTTTGAGTTGGGCCCCCAAACTAACAGGTAGCCAGTTCAGTCGAGCCCAGATTAGTGTAATAATCTCAAAACATCTTGCTCTCGTGAGCAACCTGACCCCCAACCTCATTGGTAGCCAGTGCAGTCGAACCCAGATTAATTTAATAAGCTCAAACCATCTTGCTCTCGTGACCAACCTGGCCGCTGAATTCCAAACCAGCTGAAGTTTCCAAACCGTCTTCAGAGGAAGCCCTACATATAACACATTGCGGTAATCTAACTTTGAGGTTACCAGAGCATAGACAGCAGTAGTTAGGCTACCCTCAACAGATACTGTAGGAGTGTAGCTGGGCCACCAGACAAAGCTGATGGTAGGCACTCAGGGCCACTGAGGCCGCCTGAGCCTTGAGTGACAGCAAAGGATCCAGGAGTCCCCTGAAGCTACAAACCTGCTCCTTCAGAGGAAGTGTAACACCATCAAGAGCAAGTGCTCTCCAACCCATCTGGTCTAGGGAACCACCCACTAACAGTGCCTCTGTCTTATCTGGATAGAGCTTCAGTTTGTTGATTCTTATCCAGCCCATTACTGAGGCAAGACACTGGTCCAGCAATTCTAGTGCCTCTCCTGCAGATGTAAAGGAGGAATACAGCTGAGTGTCGAAAGCATACTGCTGACAATGTATTTCAACACTCCGGATAATCCCACCCAATGATTTCACGTAGACCTTGAACAATGTAGGGGATAGGCTTGTGCCCTCAAAAACCCCACATTGAAGGTTCCACGGGGCTGAAAAGCATTTCCCAAGTAACACTGTCCGGAATCGAAAAATCCAAGTAGGAATGGAACCACCACAAAGTGCAGCCCCTACCCCTAGTTCAGACAGTCACTCCAGGAGGATGCTAGGGTCAATGGTATTGAAAGCTGCTGAGAGGTCAAGAAGAATCAACAGGGACATGTTTCCCTTGCCTCTTTCTCAACAGAGGTCATCATACAGGGCAACCAAAGCAGTTTCTGTGCCAAAACCATATGGATCCAGAAAATCAGTTTCTTCCCAAAGCAACTGGATCTGGTCTCCGACAATTTGTTCCAGAACCTTGCTCAGGAAAGGGATATTAGCAATTGGCTGGTAATTAGTTGGGTTTTCTGAATCCAGGGAAGTTTTCTGAAGGAGTAGTTTTGCCACTGCCTCCTTCAAACAGGCAGGAACCACCCTCTCTCATATAGAGGCACTGATCACTTCCCGGGCCCAACCAACTGCTCCCTCCCTGCTCGTTTTTATCAGCCAAGAGGGGCAAGGGTATAGAGTGCTAGTGGTCACCCTGACTGATCTGATCACCTTGTTCACATCCTCAAGCCTTACCAACTGAAACTCATCCAAGACAACAGGACTAGGAGGAGAAGCAGCATGCTTGGTGAGGCAGAGCAAGAAAAATATTCTGCTGACAGTAGGTCCTTTCCCCCCTGCTTACTGAGATTGAGAGCAAGAAAATGGTGGAGAGGCAGGCATCTGTGCCAGACTGGCACCTCAGTAAGAATCAGTCAGTCCTCAAATCCCTTGTTAATCAAATAGAAGAAAATTATAAAATGTATATACAGATGTACGTATATATTCAAACTGATTTGAAACCCGACTGAACAGAGAGCTAAATAAAACCAACATACGCATAGGGGACTCCTGTAACACCTTAAAGACTTAACAATACTTTATTTATAAGCTTGTGTGGACCCCCATGATGAGCAGGAGATGAGTCTTCCTCAGTAGCATAATTTCAGGAATACATATAGATATATAAATGCAGAAAGGCATGGTGCAGAAGTTCCATCAGAGGGAAAGGAAATGCCAAAAACCGCAGACCATGAAAGTAAAATAATTAATGTAAGGACACCAAATTACTCATTAGACTGTGAAATAAGTTTATTCTGCTAATATGCTGTGAGTTGAAAGTGATGGGGGGGTCATAACTGAATTAGAATACAAAAAAGGGAGGTGTGAGGAGGTCAAGGAAGTAAGCAAATGAAAGTAAGCATGTAAAGGTTTGATTCGTTTTTTATTTTTCTTTCTTTTTGTGATGATGCTGTTTTTATGTATTGTTCTGCTTTCTTACTTTTATATATATATATTCTTTTTTTAAAAAATTGATATTCTTTGTATTCCTTTTTTTTTGTATCCTTTAAAATTTTAATAAAAATTTATTTTAAAAAAATGAAAGTGATGAGGGAGAAAAGCCAGAAACCAAGGAAAGAGCAGGTGTGTCAAAGAAACACTGCAAACTGCAAATAACACTGCTCTCCTCGACCATAAAAATTATTTGGGCTGAATATGTTTTCAGGAATAGGGCATAACAGGAATAGGGCATAACAGTCTCATGCATTAAAATATCTTCCCTATTGGCAGTTTAACCACGAAGTTCTACCAGAACATCTTGTCCTTGGTGTTTGCGATAAAAGAGATCAATGACAATCGGAAGATCTTGCATAATGTCACACTTGGTTTCCATATCTATGACAGCTATTCTGATGCGAGAATGACCTATCAAACCACTTTGGACCTTCTCTTCAAATGGCAAAGATTTGTCCCCAACTACAATTGTGACACTCAGAAAAACCTCATGGCTGTGATTGGGGGACTTACTTCTGACACTTCTATCCACATGGCAGATATCTTAAGTCTCTACAGGATTCCACAGGTAGAATCAGTGCATAGGGGAATGTGGGGAAGTTGAATCTGGCATTCTTTGATTCAGAAGGAAAAGAGAAATATTAGTTGAGATAGAAATAACCTGGAAATTTCATTATTTCCCCATAACTAGAAATCCAGTCAGTATTATTATTATTATTATTATTATTATTATTATTATTATTATTATTATTATTATTATTATTAAACTAATTTGAACTTGGGGGACTTACTTCTGACACTTCTATCCACATGGCAGATATGTTAAGTCTCTTCAGGGCTCCACAGGTAGAATCAGTGCATAGGGGAATGTGGGGAAGTTTCTTTTGCCATACTTCTATTCAGAAGAAAAAGAGAAATATTGGTGTGAGATAGAAATAAGCTGGAAATTTCAATGTTTCCCCATAACTAGAAATCCAGTCAGTATTTTTTTTTAAAAAAAAACAACACTAATTTGAACTTTGCCTACAAATTTCTTAAGGAAATATTATTCTAAATTATCATTTTCTTTTAGCTCACCTATGGCTCATTTGCTTCAGGAGAGAGCCAATCAATGCAGAAGTCTTTCTATACCATGGTCCCAAATGAAGACCTTCAATATGCAGGGATTATCCAGTTACTTCAGTACTTCAGATGGAAGTGGGTGGGGCTCTTTGTTGCCAAATATGACAGTGGAGAACATTTTTTGAAGATCCTAGAGCCATTGTTTAGCCGAAATGGAATCTGTTCAGCCTTCACAAAAAGAATCCCTCTTCAAGTTCGTATAGACGATATGGAAAAAATATCTGGTGAAATTGAAGGTATTTATGAAGGTCTCAGAGATGAAAAGACCATTACACTTATCATCTATGGAGATGATGGGGCAATTGCATGGATGAGAATGGCTATCTTTATAATAGATAATAGAAATCAGATGGACACATCATTTGGAAAGGTCTGGATCATGACAGCTCAGATAGATTTTGTATCATTTGGATTTCAGAGAAACATGGATTTTTGGTTATTTCAAGGCGCCCTTTCCTTCACAATTCACTCCGAAGAACTTCTAGAGTTCAACCACTTCCTTCAGAACATCCAAACACACAGGACCAAAGCAGATGGCTTTTTGAAGGACTTCTGGGAGCAGGCATTTGACTGTCTCTATCTTGATCCAGGTATGCCAGTCATGGATGCTGGAACGTGTACTGGAGAGGAGAGGCTGGAAAGTCTCCCTGCAGGTGTTTTTGAAATGCACATGACTGGGAAGAGCTACAGTATCTATAATGCTGCCTATGTTGTAGCTCATGCATTGCATGCCATTTCCTCATCCAGATCCCCACACAGAGCAGTGACAGTTGGTTACAGTGTTGGATTTCCATCTCTGCAGCCTTGGCAGGTAATGTTACAGAGCCAAATATTTTCATTTCAATGGATTGATTAACTGATTAACATACACCTGTTTCAGTATTGTGTACACTGTCTGGTTTGGGCTGTCCAGGGTTTGAGACAATATCAAATTCCCAGTGTCACGTTCTGTAAATGTGATTTTATGGATATAATGTAGATGTATTATTATGTAAATATTTCATATATGTATTGCAACATTAATATAAAGAGAGAGAGAGAGAGATTACCAGTGTCACCGAAGATTCTGGGGATTGAATCTGCGCCCTTTCCATGCAAGGAGATGCTGAACCAGTGAGCTCCTACCCTTTACTGCCCCTCAACTGATATGTGTAAAAAAAAAAAAAGTTGGCAAAGTATTCTGCATCTTAGTTCTGACAGACCCTCCAAGTGTCCCTATTTTCCAGGGATGTCCCTGATTTAGAAAAATCACCCCAATTTCTGATTTGATCCTGTCCCACTCTTCTTTAGAATGTCACTATTTTCATTGGTGAACTGTTGGAGGGTAGGTAGTTATTCAACCCCCAAACTGTCTGACGTCAATCATGTATAGGTAAGCTTTTTAAAATGTTGAATGTTTGATTATTATTTTTATATGTTGGAATCTGCCAGGCAACCCAGTAAGATATGCTAGGTAAATTGTAAAGTTATCATTATGGAATTGGATGACTCTATTTTCATTGTAGAAATGTTGGAGGATATGTCATGGTTACAGTCTTGCTGGTTTGCATTTCATCTTGTAAAATGAGCTTGGAATCCAGTTCAATTGGGAACCTCAAATAATCTGACTCTTATTTTTTTTAAAAAACAACAACAACAGATCAACTCATTTCTTCAAGGTGTTTCATTTAATAACTCAGCTGGAGAAACAGTATCATTTAATGACAGAGGGGAAATGAAAGGAGGATTTGATATTATGAATTTGGTCCCATTCGCAAACATGTCTTTCCAGAGAGTGAAAGTTGGATGGGTGGATCTCGATGATAGAGGAGAAAAAGAGTTAATCATCAATGAGGACAAAATTCTATGGCACCAAAGTTTTAATCAGGTAGAGTTTGTGGGAACCTCTTTGCAACAACAGGGAATACTTTCTGCTGTTTCCTGTTCTGTCTAATATTACTTTGCAAGAAAGGGTACAAATATTCTAGACTGCAAAAATATTTAAGAGCGCTTAGAGAGCAGGAGGAATGTCTTCCATTCATTTTTTTGCTGAATATTGAAGACTGAGTTTGCCCCTTCTATGACTTTTTTTCTTTCTATGATTGATGTAGATGAGATTTCAATTGCTTCATCCCTTCTCAGTCACATTGACAGACTTCCTGGCTAGCTATGGTGACGTGGCTAGTGTTTAAATGTATCTAACAGGACGTGCCAATGGCTGATTGATAAAACAGATTTTCCGAATCAATTTCAATTGCATTTTAGGCTCTGTTTTGACATGGAAACTTGGTTGGTCATTCTGTGTGATTATCTGTTTTGGGAAAGAGATTAAGGGGCATGGCCATGTTAATTCTCTGTGATCTCCTCAGCTATTGATAGGATCAACCATGACATCCTTCAGGATGTCCTCCTTGGATGGTTGTTTTCAGAGGGTGGTTTTTTAATGATATTTTTTAAAAAATTTCCAAAAATTTTTTTATAATAGAACAAACATCAAAACACCGACCAATACCAACATGAAAACGACAAAAACAAGCAATCAAAACACAACAAAAAAACAGAAAAAGGAAAAATATTACAAACCTAAGAAAACTTAAGAAGAGTTTAACATAAAAAAGAGCTCTTTTCAAATACATATCCTTCATAACCTTATTTTCCTGACTTCCACCCGCCTTCCTTTCTTGTATTCCACTTTGAAATTAATTTAGCAAATTCATTCTTATTGATTTTATCCTTTAAGAATTCCTTCACATATTGTATTGTTCAGATTTTCGTCCAATATCTATCCCTTCTTTCATACTCTTATTTATCTTATTCACTAGAACCCCTTCGTTTCATTTCAATGTCCTCAACATTCAAAAATTTTACAATGTTTTTGTAGGTAGTTTTTAAACTTCTTCCAATCTGCTTCCACCTGCTCTTCTCCTTGATCTCGTATTCTGCCAGTCATTTCTGCCATTTCCATATAGTCCATTACTTGCATCTGCCATTCTTCCAAGGTGGGTAGATCTTGTGTCTTCCAGTGCTTTGCGATGAGAATTCTTGCTGCTGCTGTAGCATACATAAAGAAAGTTCTATCCTTCTTTGGCACCAGTTGGCCGACCATGCCCAGGAGAAAGGCCTCTGGTTTCTTCAGGAAGGTATATTTAAATACCTTTTTCATTTCATTATAAATCATTTCCCAGAAAGCCTTAATCCTTGGGCACGTCCACCAAAGGTGAAAGAATGTACCTTCAGTTTCTTTACATTTCCAGCATTTATTATCAGGCAAATGGTAAATTTTAGCAAGCTTGACTGGGGTCATGTACCACCTGTACATCATTTTCATAATATTCTCTCTTAAGGCATTACATGCCGTAAATTTGATTCCAGTGGTCCATAACTGTTCCCAGTCAGCAAACATAATGTTATGTCCAACATCTTGTGCCCATTTGATCATAGCAGATTTTACCATTTCATCCACAGTATTCCATTTCAACAGCTAGTTATACATTCTTGATAATATCTTAGCATTGGGTTCTAACAATTCTGTTTCTAATTTTGATTTTTCCACCTGGAAGCCAATCTTTTTATCTAAATTATAGGCCTCTCTTACTTGAAAATAATGTAACCAATCTCACACCTTATCTTTAAGTTTCTCATAACTCTGCTGTTTCAATTTATCACCCTCCTGCTCCAAAATTTCCCAATACTTTGGCCAATTGGTCTCCATATTAAGTCTTTTCATGGCCTTTGCCTCCATTGGCGATAACCACCTTGGGGTTTTATTCTCCAATACATCTTTGTATTTAATCCAGACATTAAATAATACTTTTCTGACAATATGGTTTTTGAATGCCTTGTGTGTTTTAACCTTACCTTACCACAAATACGCATGCCACCCAAATACATTATCATACCCTTCCAAATCTAGAATATCCATGTTTTCAAGAAGTAGCCATGTAGCCATTTCTTCAGCCAGCAAAAAGCTGCTGCTTCATAATATAATTTAAGGTCCGGCAGGGCAAATCCCCCTCTATCTTTCACATCCGTAAGTATCTTAAATTTAATTCTGGGCTTTTTGCCCTGCCAGACAAATCTAGAAATGTCTCTTTGCCACTTCTTGAAACAGTCCATCTTGTCTATGATTTGCAGTGATTGGAACAAAAACAACATTCTCGGCAATACATTCATCTTGATGACAGCAATTCGTCCAAGTAAGGAAAGCTTTAAATCTGACCAAATTTCAAGATCTTTTTTCACTTCTGACCAACACTTCTCATAATTATCTTTAAATAGGTTAACATTTTTAGAATTCATATTCACCCCCAGGTATTTTACTTTCTTTACCAGTAGTAAATCTGTCTCCTTCTGAAACTTTTCTTTCTCTATTGGCGTTAAATTTTTCCCCAATACCTTAGTTTTTAACTTATTCAGTTTAAAGCCAGCCACCTGACCAAAATCCTGGATTAGTTCCAAGGCCCTTTTAGTGCTAGAAACTGGCTCCTGTAATGTCAAAACTAGGTCATCTGCAAAAGCTTTAAGTTTATATTGCTTGTCACCGACCTGAATACCCTGAATCTGTTGGTCCATTCTAATCATGTTCAGCAGGACCTCGTTTTCAGAGGGTGGTTTTGAGGAGTGTGCCTCTGCCCCATGGAGCCTCTTGTTTGGTGTTCTGCAGGCTATTGTTTTCTTCATCATGTTGTTTTACATCTATATGAACCTGCTCATTCATCCGGAGATTTAGAGAGCATTGCCAGCAACATGCTGGGGACAAGAAGCAGGTGCAGCAGGTGAGGTGCTGGATCAATGCCTTGATCTCTGGAATGGAGTGTATGAGAGCTAATAAACAGAAGAAGAATCCAGACAGGATTAAGACTCTGCTAGTACCATCGTAGGCAGGATAAATGGGAGGTGGCTAGGTCTTCTTGAGCCTTAAGTGGCCTTCTGTTGTGTACAATCTGGTAACCTCAAAGTTAGGTTATTTTAATGTATTAAGGGTGAGGGGGTGGGCTTAGACAATTCTGTGGTTAGCATGCTCACTTCAGCAAGACTGTGTAAGCACAGAACACCAATCCTGATGTGACTTTCTTTTTTCAGTTCAAAGTCCATGATTTGGCAGAGGAGCCCTATATCTCAAGGACTCCCTCTCCCCCATATGAATTGTCTCAGACCCTTCTGATGCCCTTTTCTGTGTGGTCATTCCACAGGAGGTCCAAAGAGTGGGGACATGATGCAAACCTGACATTCAAATCCCTCTATTCCAACTTTGAAATCAGGGAAGTTTTTAATATGTAACACTGTACTGTTTTCAACACTTGATTGGGAGTCGCCCAGAGTGGCTGGGGAAACTCAGCCAGATGAGAGGGGTATAAATAATAAATTATTATTAAAGTGTAGTACAATATTTAGGTGCAAAAATAATCTTTGCTGAAATACACTTTGCTGAAACATAATGTGTCTCTGCAGGTGACATATATGAATGCGATTCAACCCCCTACTCCTTTCTATAGGTGCTTCCCTTTTCTTTGTGCAATGACCCCTGCCACTCTGGTCATCAGAAGAAAAGGAAGGAAGGGGCAAAGTTTTGTTGCTATGATTGTGCTCCATGCCCAGAGGGGAAGATCTCAAACCAGACGGGTAGGTAAAGCTTTTGCATCCTGATGAACAAAAAATGAGACAGATACACACAATGGGCTTAAGCTGGGCCACTTTTATTTAGTGAACATAACAAGATCAGGAGAGGAGGATAAATTCTAAAGGCAGAACTGTAGTCATTGGGTGACACAAAGGGCTTTTCTAAAGACAGAACTCACCGGAGCTCAGTTCTGGCACCTCCCCAGTGGGCAACATTGGCATTCTAAGAGAATGAGGGAAGTGTTAATGGTGAGTTGAAGCTGACTGAACCCTTGCCTGACTGGTCAGTTGTGGAACAGAGCCTGCTCCCCTTCCATACATAAATCCTGAAAAAAAACAACGATCTGGGAGAGGCAAAATATTTGGAGGAACCTCAAAACAAACTAAGGAATAGGGGGAATTAGGGGCGTGGCAATCCAATGATTGCCCATGCATACCCTGAATTGACAAGAGCTATGAAAGGAAAAGCCTCAGGCCAGGAAAGGAAAGCATTTCCTACCCTACAATGTCTGGTCTCCTATTGATTCTGAAACCCTGCCTGATCCTGCTTTGCTTTGCAATTTTGCTAGCAGATTATTGCTGCTTCAGGAGCAGCAAGAGTCCTCAGGTATCATCCAGCTATGACTGTGGGAGGGAGAGAAACCAAAAACACCCGGCAAAGGAGGAAAAACCCTGGTAGGCTGGAATGTGCTTCTTCAAAAGATAGGAACTAGCAGGCTAAAAGAGAAAGGGAACAGAGAGAGGCCCCTGCACAAATGAGCAAGTGTTACAGGGGCTGGGAATCAAACCCAAAGGTTTCTTCCTTATATTGGACCCTAAAGCAGACCTCCCCATATCATACCACTTTTAAATGCGACAATATGTTCACTGCTAGTTGGTGTGCTGTCTCTCATGGCCAATGCACCACAAATGTGCCTTGGCAGCCAGTCCTGCTGTGGTGGAATAGCCATAATGTACAATTTGTCACAATACATGGTTCATTCAATGGGCTAGGTCAGATGAATCAAAACTGAATTTCTATTTAAGCTTTGCTTTATGTTTCTCAGATATGGACGCATGTTTCAATTGCCCAGAAGATCAATATCCAAACACAAAGAGAAATGGATGCATCCCCAAAGTTATGCATTTTCTGTCCTATGAAGAACCTTTAGGGATCACCTTAGCCTCAGTTTGTGTCTTATGTTCTTTGATTACAGCTTTGGTGTTGGCTATTTTTATCCAGCACAAAGATACCCCCATAGTCATAGCCAACAACCGAGAGCTCACCTACACTCTCCTGGTCTCCCTTCTGCTCTGCTTCCTCTCCTCTTTGCTTTTCCTTGGCCAACCTGGGAAAGTGACTTGCCTTCTCCAACAACCTGCTTTTGGCATCATCTTCTCTGTTGCTGTTTCTTGTGTGTTGGCAAAGACCATCATTGTTTTTCTAGCATTCATAGCCACAAAGCCAGGATCTAAGATGAAGAAATGGGTGGGAAAGAGACTGGCTCATTCCATTGTCCTTTCAGGTTCCCTCATTCAAGTTGGTATCTGTACTCTGTGGCTGACAACGTCTCCCCCCTTCCCTGATCTAGACATGGAATCAGTAGCTGAAGAAACCATTGTGCAATGTAATGTTGGGTCTGTCACCATGTTCTATTGTGTCTTAGGCTACATGGGTCTCTTGGCCCTCACCAGCTTCATTGTGGCCTTCCTGGCCCGCAAGTTACCTGACAGTTTTAATGAAGCTCAGTTCATCACCTTTAGTATGTTAGCATTTTGCAGTGTTTGGGTCTCTTTTGTTCCAACCTACCTGAGCACAAGAGGGAAACACATGGTGGCTGTGGAGATCTTCTCCATCTTGGCCTCCAGTGCTGGGTTACTGGGTTGTATCTTTTCCCCAAAATGTTACATCATGGTGCTGAGGCCTGAACTGAACAGCAGGGATCAATTAATACGAAGAAAGGCAAAAGCCATCTGTCTTCACTCATCATACCCTAATGTCAGTTGGAGAAGGCAGTTGAGAGAAAATATATGCATACCACATGAGTTATAGACATTCTTACTGAAGTTATTGCTACACTTCTCTTCAAAGTTTAAGCTGCATTTCAGTTTCCCTGTTAAGGTACATAAGCAAATACTTTCTTCAGTTGTCTGACATTTTGATGTGTTCCATGATGAAATATTGATCTTTAAGGGATATTGAAAAAAGCTTAATTTTCTCTACACTACATAAATATTTTTTGATTGTGATTTAATGGATTCTGTTTTCCACTCAGGCCTTCATTGGATATTGATAGCTGTGATGGGTCCCGTAATTTCTGTATCAGAATTTCTCATTTTATTAGTTGAAAATAAAAAAAATCTATTTGTGTTTTATTACATGTGCTGTGGATTCTTTCTATTTCTTTACTCTGGAATTTTTTCAACAAAGAGATGTTGTGGTTGGAGAAAACTGTCAGTATAATTTATCTCAGTTTCTTGTTCTTTTGAACTTTAATCCATCATTCATTTCCAAAGCAAATTGCTATATACTCATTTAAAAAGAGTATTTCTGTGTTTTTGGGGTCATTTCTCCTGATATACACTTTTCTGTATCCAATATTTCCTAATAGAATATATTTTCATGTTATTTCTATAAATATATGCATTGGTTGCATATCTCCCCCAAAATGATTTATTGGAGAGCTGTGCCACAAAGTACAAAGACGTTCCAATTTTCAATGATAGCTGTGTTTTGGCTTGCATATTGTGTCAAGAAACGAGAATATTAGTTTCTTCTCACAATGCGAAGAGAATCAAATTTCTCCACCACAAACAGCATGTCATGATTCTTTTTAATTAAGAAAATAGATGTGTAACCCAGATTTGGAAAGGAGAACCGGAACCATTTACTTGGGGTTATTTTCAATTCATTGAGTCTTTATGATTTGGGGAAGATATCTGAGAGTATTTGACCTATCACAAAATCTTTTCCCCTTTCCTTATTGAATCATAAGAGCTAGCTTACTCTTGTGTTTTTCATTTATCTATCTATTTATCTATCTGTATTAAACATATCAACACAAATTTACATAACAATTTACCATGTTACAATTTATGCATGTACACTACATGGAAAAAAAGGAAAATATGACAACAAATGGAGAAGAAGAAAAAGAAAAAAGAAAATGAAGAATAAAGATAAGAAAGAAAAAATAAACTTCCGATTGTTCTCAAAAAACTGAATCTCATTTGTTATTTTTTTACACGGTATCATGTTAGTGTACTTGGTTTCCTTAATTTCCTTCAGAGAAAAATTCTTTAGTTTATTATCTATAAATTACAAGAATCATGCAAGGTCTGACAGGAGATTTTTGCTACCATAGTAGTTTTTCAAATATTCTTTTAAATACTATCCATTCCTTATTCACCCTCTACACTGAGTACCCTCTAACGCTCCCCATCATTATTGCCAGTTAGACGTCTTCTGTCCTTTTTACCTGCCATTCTGACTTTGTAGGTGTAATTTCACTCTTCCAATTCATTGGGACCAGAATCCTGGCTGCATACTCTTGTGTGTTTCTGTGTGCCTGTCAGTGGAGTTCCAAGGGTTCCTACAGGGAATTGTACTTCCAGATGAATTGGAGTGGGGATTTCTGCTCAGTCCAGTAGTGTTCTATCCTGTCCACCATGCTCATCAACCTCTGTAGGACACCTTTGGGAGTGCTGATCTTTAGATTTGGAGTGAAGTCTCATCAATATCCTGATGGAGCCATGTCTTCTTTTCCCTGATGTAAGAATTAGCTGCTTGATGGGTGTCTGGAGTCATTAATGGTCAAATTAGGGTCTGGAGAATAAAGCAAAACATAGAGGTGTGGGGAGTTTGGCTCTTGGACCTGGGAAGCAGGAAGGTGACCTCTTCTAGATGGGTTGCCATACCATTGACAGCACAGGTGTATCATCTGGTGCAGATATTCCAGACTGTGATTTGAAACCTGTTACTATCTTTAATTCATCCTGTACCCAAATACTTGGAGGTAATCAATAAACACAGATACATACTTCTTAGTAGACATGCATACCATTGTACTGGATCTTAACAGGCCCTGGTCGTTAGCTGTTGCAGAGCAGGACACCTGCCTAAATCACACCATGCATTCACAATTTGGGTTGTTGGTTAGGTTAACACCCACCCATGCTGATTGTGTAGCAGTACTTGCAAGAAATATCTTCTATAGTGTTGAACTCAGATGAACCAACCTTAGGAAAGTACATCCTGGTTACCATGGGCAAATGAACAGCAAATTATGGAAATATCAAGAACTACTAGAGAACAAGAAAGAATCAAGGGAGGACTTCCGGAGGCGGCGCGAACGGCAATGGCTGCCCTCTTCTAACTGGGAGAGGGAGCTCCGCTGAGAACGGGTCGTCCGCTACGGCGAAGCGGAGACCCACACTGGAAAACCACAGGTGGCAGAAGCCTGTGGTCCCGGGACCTGGCGGGGGCCAGGAGCAACCCCCGAAACGTTGAAGGAACCCCGTAAGGGGCTCCGGATCGGGGAGGGGGTAGCGCCGCTGTGGGTCGTTTCGCAATCAACGGAGTGAAGCCGCGCTGCTGCTGCCGGTGAGCGCTGACCTCTCTTCCTGAAACTTTTGATTCGGAAAGCAACAACCCGTGAGTAACAAGGATTTTACAAATTTTGAGACCTAAAACACTGAACTTGGCTGAAAGCGGAGTGACGAAAAACAGGAAGTCCGTCTTCCGCTGTCATTGAACTTCAAAGTAAAGAGCTGGAGAAGTGGAGGCAAAGAGTGAACTTTTAACTTAACTGATCAGAGCACCCACTGAATCTCTTTTTAAGCAAAATAAGAACTTTAAGTATTGGATTTTATGATTTCTATCTGGACTGGGATACTTTTCTTCTATTGGGATTATAATTTAAGCAAGAAACCCAGGTGCTGGAACTGCCTGTGTAACTGAGCAATCAGTCTGCAGGTTTGGACACTTTGAATCTAAATTTTGAAACAATCTGAGGGAGTTTGGATTTGCTACTTTGAAGCACCATCTGAAATGCCAGTAAGCACTGTCTGAAACATTGTGACTTTTAAATACTAACTCTGCTAAAAACTACTCTATTGAAGGTTCCTGGACATTAAATTTGATTTTACCAATTTTACTGGAATTGATCTCTTCCCTAAAGACATTTTAAGCTCCCCCTAGAGGATTTGGGATTTATAGCAGTGACATTGTTTTACTTTCCTTTTCCCGGCCTCCAGTTTGACGGCTACCATCTGGGCCGTTGTTTTCTCATGGGAACAACTCAGCTTGACCTTGATTCTTAGATAACTTTGGAATGAGTGGCGCAAGAAAAAAGGGAAAGGGACCAAAAACCAGACAAACAACCTTAACAACCTTAACCGCAGCCTCTCGGGCACGCAGATCATCTGTGCCTATTTTGCCTTTTGAGGAAGAAGCTGCTTCTCTGCCACAAGCAGGGGAGGGAGAAACTGAGGAATTACAATTGGAGGATATGGCCTCAGGAGCAACTGGCTCCATTTTAGAGAAAATTCTTGAAAAATTGGAATCTTTGGATAAGAAAGCTGATCAGCAAACAGCTAAAATCGATCAAAATACAGAATGTCTAAATAGACTGACTGGACAAGTATCACAGAATGTACAAGCAATTGGAGAACTGAAGGAGGCTGCAGGTGAAAATCGGAAATTGGCTGAGGATACCAGCCAAAGACTTGGAAAGTTAGAAAAAGAGGTAAGACCACTCTGTAAACAAGTAGGTGAACACCAGACCTACCTTTCTATGATAGAACTGTGGAACAGGGAGACTAACTTAAGGTAAGATCCGTACCAGAAGCGGAAGAAGGCAACTTAGCTGAGTTCTTGACTAAAGAGTTTTCCAAGTTTTGGAACTTAGAGGAAAAAGACTTTAAAATTGTTTCAGCTTTTAGGCTTGGAAGACTTATAAAGAAAGGGAAGCCCAGAGACTGTTTGATAACATTGAGATCAAAGGAGGAAAGGGACAAGATTTTGGGCCTGCATTACGGAAAGTCACTGGACATTTTGGACAAAAGAATTGAAATTTACAAGGATATTCCTAAACAACTGCTGGACCTTAGATCTGACTATTTGGAACTAGTAAGACTGTTGAGGACCAATTCAATTATCTTCAGGTGGGATTTTCCTCAAGGATTATCTTTCACTTTTAGAGGGAAGAAGATTAAAATCAGAACATTGGAAGACAGAGACAATTTCCTGACTGCATTCGGAGAGGACCTTCAAAAAGGACTTGAACTACCCTCGGGGCCTGAACCACCAGGGGAACCTGCACCCACGGATCCTGAAGACCTGGAGAACAAAGTTCCACCCCAGGGAAAATAACCAGATTTATCCAGGATGTCTCTGCAACTTTTGAGCTGGAACATAAATGGCTGTAACATTCCGGAAAAAAGGAGGAAAATATTTCATATATTAAAAAAGGAACAATTGGACATCCTTTGTCTACAAGAAACACATGTGACTAAGCTCCATAGAAAAGTGTTAATAAACAAAAGACTTGGTCAGGAATTTATATCTTCGGACATAGTAAAGAAGAGAGGCGTGGTGATATACGCAAAAGAGAGCCTGTCACCTAAATTCTTATTCAAAGATGAACATGGAAGAATTTTGGCAATCGAAATACAACATCAAGGAGAGAAGATTTTGATATTAGGAATTTATGCGCCAAATGAAGGGAAATCAGAATTTTACAAGAAGTTGCATGAGATTATGCTGGACTATCTGGACTATAACAACATCATTATGATGGGAGACATGAATGGGGTCGTATCAACTAACATGGATAAGTCACAAAGCCAAAATGTTACAAAAGACGGCAGACTACCAAAGACTTTTTTTGAAATGACAGACGATATGGATTGGATTGATATTTGGAGAACGAAGAACCCCTTGGGAAGAGAAGGAACATTTTTCTCTGAATCCCAGTTGACTTGGACAAGAATCGACCAAATATGGATAACTAGAGGTCTGGCACCCAAGGTCAGAAAGGTGGAAATCTGCCCAAAGACCTGCTCCGACCATAACGCACTGAAAATGGACATGACACTATTACCAACCGGCTCCTTTAGATGGAAGATGAATGACAACTTGTTTAGAGATCAGGAGATTATTAAGAAGGCCCAAAAAGCTCTAAAGGACTATTTTGAGATCAACATGAACACTACGGTGGAAAAAAGAACTATCTGGGACGCAAGTAAGGCCGTGATGAGGGGGTTCTTGATACAGCAGAATACTGTAAAGAAAAGGACACAAAATGAGAGGAAAGATAAAATTTTGGAGAAAATTAAAGAATTAGAGAAGAAGTTAAGATCCAACCCAAAGTCACAGCCAATTCTGAGAGAAATTAAACTTCATCAAGCACAATATTCTAAACTGATAAACCAGGAAATAGAGTGGAAGATTAAATTAATGAAACAAAAAACTTTTGAATCGGCTAATAAATGTGGGAAACTGCTAGCTTGGCAGTTGAAGAGGAGACAAAAATTAAATACAGTTACAAATCTAGAGATTGAAGGAAGAAGTATTCAGAACCCCGTGGACATCAGAAAGTGTTTCCAGAGATACTTCAAAAAATTATATACTCAAGGGCCGCAAGATGAGATTGAGATTAAACAATTTTTGGAAAAAAATGGACTACCAAAATTGTCACAAGAAATCCTGAATTGCAATCCTGAATTGCAAAATAACACGACAAGAGATTGAACAAGCCATTCAGAACATGAAACTGGGCAAATCCCCAGGGCCAGATGGGCTGACCTCCAAGTATTATAAGACATTAAAAGACTATCTGATACAACCATTGATGGAGGTCAGCAATGAAATTATGGAGGGGAAGAGGGCGCCGGAATCGTGGAAGGAAGCTTTCATCACATTGATACCAAAATCGGAAACTGAAAAGACACAACTTAAGAACTATCGTCCCATCTCCCTTTTAAATGTGGATTACAAAATATTTGCAGATGTTCTGGCAAGCAGATTTAAAAAGGTTTTAAATGAAGTAATTCACAAAGACCAGGCAGGCTTTCTCCCAGGTAGACACATGTTTGCTAATACAAGGAACATTATTGACATTTTGGAACTTTTGCAAACAGACATAAACACAAAAGCAGTGTTAATTTTTATAGTCGCGGAGAAGGCCTTTGACAACATCTCTTGGAAGTTTATGAAGGGAAATTTAAAAGAAATGGGAGTGGGACGGGGTTTTGAGAATGGGATTGATGCAATATATTCAGAACAAAAGGCTAAATTGATAGTTAACAATGTGGTCACAGAAGAGTTTAAAATTGAAAAAGGAACACGACAAGGCTGCCCGATTTCCCCTTTGTTATTCATTTCGGTTCTGGAGGTGCTCTTGAATATGATCAGAGGGGACCGGTTGGTGGAAGGGATCCAGGTCGGAGCGAAACAATATAAACTAAAAGCCTTTGCAGATGACCTAGTTCTGACCCTGCAGGAGCCAGAATCTAGTACAAAAAGAGTATTACAATTGATCCAAGACTTTGGTCGGGTGGCGGGATTTAAATTAAACAAACAGAAAACTAAGGTACAGAGTCAGAACAGATACAGAGTCAGAACGGTTTCAGAGAGAGACAGAACTAACTGTGGATAAAAAAGTAAAGTACCTAGGGGTAAACATAACAGCAAAAAATCTGAGTCTATTTAAGGATAATTATGAAAAATGTTGGTCTGAAATTAAGAGAGACTTGGACAGTTGGACAAGATTAAAACTTTCTTTGCTAGGCCGAATTGCTGCCATTAAGATGAATGTATTGCCAAAAATGTTGTTTTTGTTTCAAACACTACAAATTGTGGACAAGACGGAGTGTTTCCGGAAGTGGCAGAGAGACATTTCTAAATTTGTCTGGCAGGGCAAAAAGCCCAGAATCAAGTTTAAGATATTAACGGATGCGAAAGAAAGAGGGGGCTTTGCCCTGCCAGACCTAAAGTTGTACTATGAAGCCGCAGCTTTCTGCTGGCTAAAAGACTGGCTACTTCTCGAAGACACTGACGTACTGGACCTGGAAGGTTTTAACAATGCTTTTGGTTGGCATGCATACTTATGGTATGACAAGGTTAAGATCAATAAGGCCTTTAAGAACCATATTGTCAGAAAAGCAGTGTTTAATGTCTGGACAAAATACAAAGACTTATTGGAAAACAAAACTCCAAGGTGGCTCTCACCTCTGGAAGCTAAGGCCCGAAAAAGACCCAATATGGAGGCCAAATGGCCAAAGTATTGGGAAATACTAGAAAAAGATGGAGACAATTGGAAATTGCAGAGTTTGGAGAAAATGAAGGATAAAGTGCGAGACTGGTTACATTACGCTCAGATTAAAGAAGTCTTTAAAAATGATAAAAAGTTAGGGTTCCAGGTGGAGAAATCGAAGCTGGAAACAGAACTGTTAGAACCTAAGACTAAGGTACTTTCAAGAATGTATAACTTGCTGTTGAAATGGAACACACAAGACGAAATGGTTAAATCGGCTATGATAAAGTGGGCTCAGGATATTGGGCATAACATTATGTTTGAAGACTGGGAAAGGTTGTGGACCACTGAGCTGAACTTCACTGCATGTAATGCTCTGAAGGAAAATGTAATGAAAATGATATATAGATGGTACATGACCCCAGTTAAACTTGCCAAAATATGCCATTTGTCTGATAATAAATGTTGGAAATGTAAAGAAAATGAAGGAACATTCTTTCACCTCTGGTGGACTTGCCCTAAAGTGAAGGCCTTCTGGGAAATGATATATAATGAGCTGAAAAAGGTATTTAAGTATACCTTTACCAAGAAACCAGAGGCCTTCCTTCTGGGTATTGTCGGCCAGAAGGTGCTAAAGAAGGACCGAACATTTTTTATGTATGCAACAACGGCAGCAAGGATACTCATCGCTAAGAACTGGAAAACTCAAGATCTTCCCACACTGGAAGAGTGGCAGATGCAGCTGATGGACTATATGCAACTAGCTGAGATGACTGGCAGAATCCGAGACCTGGAAGAAGAGAGGGTTGAAGAAGACTGGAAGAAATTTAAGATTTATTTACAAAAATATTGTAATTTGGTTGAATGCTAAGAAGGATGCTAGATCATAAATAATTGTCCACCACTAAATTAGATCTGAATTTGATGATAAATGAGATTAAGGAAAGTATAATTTTTTTGGAGAGTTGTTAGATTGTATTTAAATGAGCGGATATAAGATTGTAAACAAGATGATAATTTGCTTAAAAAAACTTTTCAACAATGTAAGTGGGAGCGGGAGACGTGAGGGAGTCCAAAGAAGAGATGAAATTATGTTATATAAGTAAAGTTGTTTATTATTTATGTATTTGTATTTTAAAAAAACCTTAATAAATATCTATAAATAAAAAAAAGAATCAAGGGAAGTCCACTGAAAGGTAGTGGGGGAACCAAAACTTTAAAAGACTCCACAGATTTCTGTTCTCTGGGGTTGAAACAAATCACATTTGATTCACAACCCTGACTTCATTCATTGGTTGAGAACACTGACAAAAGCAACCAAGGATGCTCATATCTTAAAAAAGAATACAGAAAAGTGTAACTCAACATGTCATGGTTTCCTTCTGGGAGATATTGAGGATTACTTTTTAAAAATTCAGAGTCTGGGGCCCCTGTCTGGGGTTCACTTATTGAACTTTTCACTCAATTTCCCCTGTCTGAGTCCTTCAGGGACCAGAGCCAACTTGTTATTCCATCTGGAAAAAATAAATAAAAAAGTAAAAAGTTTTTGAGCAAAAGTGCTGCTCAAAGTCCAAATTATAATGAAGTAATTATCTCCCTCTGCAATTATCTAGATCATAATAATTTGGGTTCAGCTAGACAGAGCTCTCAAGTATTTCCTAAGGGCATTAGGAAACCGTCAACAACCCAGCATAGTAAGAGTATTAAATATGCTCCTGTGCCAGTCAGACGTAGGAGTGTGGGGTATTGTGAGCGGGGGAGTCAACATTTGTTTTATGATTATAATGGAGTTTTGATCATTTAAGTTCATATTCAAAGCATTTGTACGCCTGCTCGTGCTAAAAACAAGGCTCACACTGCATCCTCCAAGACTGTTCAATGGTGTTTGGACAACTCTGCATCTTCCAAGAGAGATTTTGAAGCTACCATGGTGAGGCTCCTGATGCTGCTGCTGCTGCTGCCTGACAAAATGTGCAAAGGCAGGAGAATGAAGTGCCCTGCAGCTGATCCAATATTCGTGCCTCATGAATGGGGTCAAGCAGGGGACCTCTTCATCGGTGGAATAGTTACTCAGAGTACCTATGTTTTTAATGAAGTTTCATTCACCGTACATCCTTCTCAGGAGCTGTTTGACATTCCACAGTAAGCAAGAATATTCCCTCCACCTCTATTTATTCTATGCTCCACTGAATCAGCAAAGAACAATAACAAAGCTTTGCATGTGAGATTATATGTTCAAAGATAGTATATTTAGAAATATTTATTTATTGATTGAATTTATATACTGCCCTATACCCAGAGGTGGTTCACATATTAAAATTATGATATAAATCCACAATTTATAGAATCAAAATAAAAACAACCCAATACCCTCCCCAAAAGAACCACATTTTAAAGGGGCATAGGATGTCAATCAAATCAAGCAAAGGGCTTGTTAAAAATGAACATTTTTGCCTGGTGCCTAAAGGTGTATAATGGAGGCGTCAGGTGAACTTCCCTAGGGAGATCATTCCACAGACACAGAGCTACAGCAGAGAAGGCCCGTTCTTGTGTTGCCACCCTCTGGACCTCTCGAGAAAGAGGCACATGAAGAAGGGCCTCAGAAGATGATCTCAGGGTCTGGGTAGGTTCCTATGGAAAGAGTTGGTCCTTGAGGTATTGCAGTCTTTTATAGGCTTTATGGGTCAAAATCAACATTTTAACTTGGGACCCCAAACTCATTGGTAGCCAGTGCAGTCGAACCCCGATCAGTGTAATAAGCTCAAACCATCTTGCTCTGGTGAGTAACATGGCCTCTGAATTGTGAACCATCTGAAGTTTGTGAATCATCTTCAGAGGAAGACGTACATATAACACATTGCGGTAATCTAACTTTGAGGTTACCAGAGCATAGACAGCAGTTGTTAGGCTATCCCTGTCCAGATACTGTAGGAGTGTAGCTGGGCCACCAGATAAAGCTGATGGTAGGCACTCGGGGCCACTGAGGCCGCCTGAGCCTTGAGTGACAGCAAAGGATCCAAGAGTCCCCCGAAGCTACGAACCTGCTCCTTCAGAGAGCAAGAAAATGGTGGAGAGGCAGGCATCTTTGCCAGACTGGCACCTCAGTAAGAAACAGTCAACCCTCAAATCCCTTGTTCATCAAATAGAAGAAAATTATAAAATGTATATACAGATGTACGTATATATTCAAATAGATTTGAAACAAGACTGAACAGAGAGCTTAATAAAACCAACATATTGACAAAAGCATAGGGGACTCCTGAAACACCTTAAAGACTTAACAATACTTTATTTATAAGCATGATGATCAGGAGATGAGTCTTCCTCAGTAGCATAATTTCAGGAATACATATAGATATATAAATGCAGAAAGGCATGGTGCAGAAGTTCCATCAGAGGGAAAGGAAATGCCAAAAACCGCAGACCATGAAAGTAAAATAATTAATGTAAGGACACCAAATTACTCATTAGATTGTGAAATAAGTTTATTCTGCTAAGATGCTTAGAGTTGGAAGTGATGAGGGGGAAAAGCCAGAATCCAAGAAAAGAGCAGGTGTGTCAAAGAAACACTGCAAACTGCAAATAGCACTGCTCTCCTCGACCATAAAAATGATTTGGGCTGAATATGTTTTATGAACAGGAATAGGGCATAACAGTCTCATGCATTAAAATATCTTCCCTATTAACAGTGTAACCACGAAGTTCTATCAGAATATCTTGGCTTTGGTGTTTGCCATAAAAGAGATCAATGACAATCCGATGATCTTGCCCAATGTCACCCTTGGTTTTCACATCTATGACAGCTATTTTGATGGGAGAATGACCTATCGAACCACTTTGGACCTTCTCTTCAAGTGGCAAAGATTTGTCGCCAACTACAAATGTGACACTCAGAAAAACCTCATGGCTGTGATTGGGGGACTCACTTCTCACACTTCCATCCACATGGCCGATATCTTAAGTCTCTACAGGATTCCACAGGTAGAATCAGTGCATAGGGGAATGTGGCAAAGTTTCTTTTGCAATACTTTTATTCAGAAGGAAAAGAGAAATATTAGTCTGAGATAGAAGTAACCTGGAAATTTCATTCTTTTCCCATAACTAGAAATTCCACCAGTTTCTTCTCTCTCTCTCTCTCTCTCTCTCTCTCTCTCTCTCTCTCTCTCTCTCTCTCTCTCTCTCTCTCTCTCTGATTAGAATTGTGCCTACAAATTTCTTAAGGAATTTTTCTGCTAAATTATCATTTTCTTTTAGCTCACCTATGGCTCATTTCCTTCAGAGGAGAGTCAATCAAGGCAGCCAACTTCTTTTAATACCATGGTCCCAAAGGAAGACCTTCAATATGTAGGGATCATCCAGTTACTTCAGTATTTCAAATGGAAATGGGTTGGGCTGTTTGTTGAAAAAGATGACAGTGGAGAACATTTTTTGGCGATCCTGGAGCCATTGTTTTTCCAGAATGGAATTTGTTCAGCCTTCACAAAAAGAATCCCACTTCAAGCTCATATACAAGATATGGAAAAAACATTTGGTGAAATGGAAGATATTTATGAAGGTCTCACAGATGAAACGACTAGTACACTTATTATCTATGGAGCTGAGGGTACAATTTCATGGCTGAAAACAGCAATCTTTATAATAAATAATAGAAATCAGCAAAAAACATCATTTGGAAAGGTCTGGATCATGACAGCCCAGATTGATTTTGTATCAGTCGGATATCAGAGAACCTGGAATTTCCAGCTGTTCCAATGTGCCCTTTCCTTTACAATTCACTCAGAAGAACTTCTACAGTTCAACCACTTCCTTCAGAACATCCAAATGCACAGGACCAAAGCAGATGGGTTTTTGAAGGACTTCTGGGAGCAGGCATTTGACTGTTTCTATCCAGATCCTGGTATGCCAGTCATGGATGATGGAACGTGTACTGGAGAGGAGAAGCTGGATAGTCTCCCTGCAGGTGTTTTTGAAATGCACATGACTGGGCAGAGCTACAGTATCTATAATGCTGTCTATGCTGTAGCTCATGCATTGCATGCCATTTCCTCATCCAGATCCCCGCACAGAGCAGTGACCGTTGGTTACAGTGTAGGATCTCTGCAGTCTTGGCAGGTAATCTAACACAGCCAAATATTCTCATGTCAATTGATCAATTATGAGAAAGAACAGTTCTTTATACTGAGTGAGGCCTTTCAGTCATCTGTTTCAGTATTGTGTACAGTAGGAATTTCCAAACTTGGGTCTCCAGCTGTTTTTTGACTACCATTCCCATCATCCCTAACTACTGGTCCTGCTAGCTAGAGATGATTGTTCTTTTTGTCCAAAAGCAGCTGGAGAACCAAGTTTGGAAAGCCCTGGGTACTCCGACAGGCTTTGGCTTTCCAGGGTTTGAGTCAAGATCAGATTCCCCGTGTTACCTGAAGATTCTGGCCATTGAATCTGGGACCTATCAATGTCAATTCATGTCAATGGGCTGATTAGCAGGACAGGAAGTTTCTTTATACTAAGTTAGGCCTCACATCCATCTGTTTCAGTTTTGTGTACTCTGTCTGGTTTGGGCTCTCCAGGGTTTGAGACAATATGAGATTCCCAGGGTCACTGGAAGATTATGGGCATTGAATCTGGGCCTTTCCATGCAAGGAGATTCTCAACCAGGGAGCTGCTACCCTATACGGCCTCTGTTCTCATATGTAAAAAACAGCTGCCAAATTATTCAGTATCTTAGTCATAGATACTGTTTTGCTGTCTACATTTCATCTTGTAACTTGACCGTGGAATCTGCTTCAATTAGGAACCTCAAATAGTTTGATTCTTCTTTTTCTTTTTAAATAGATCAACTCATTTCTTCAAGGTGTTTCATTTAACAACTCAGCTGGAGAAACGGTATCATTTAATGATAACAGGGAAATGAGAGGAGGATTTGACATCATGAATCTGGTCACATTCCCAAACACGTCTTTCCAGAGAGTGAAAGTTGGATGGGTGGATCTCATTGATGGAGGAGATAAAGAGTTAATCATCAATGAGGAGAAAATTCTATGGCACCAAAGTTTTAACCAGGTACTGATTGTAGTTATCAACCTGCAGAGAGTTTGCCTCGTTAGGTTATGATTAAAGATTGTCCTGTGGGTGGCAAATAGGAAAGCACTTCCACCCCAAACTCCTCTCATCTTTTTGTACAGGTGCTTCCCTTTTCTTTGTGCAATGAACCCTGCCACTCTGGTCATCAGAAGAAAGGGAAGGAAGGGGAAAAGTTTTGTTGTTATGATTGTGCTCCATGCCCAGAGGGGAAGATTTCAAACCAGATTGGTAGGTAATGCCCTTGCAGCCTAATAACCACATACGGAAACTGACACACAGACTGGGCTTGAGCTGGGCCACTTTTATTTAGTGAACATAACAAGATCAGCAGAGGAGGATAAATTCAAAAGGCAGAACTATCTTGACCCAGAACTGTAGCCATTGCATGACACACAGGGCTTTTTCCACGCAGAACCAGTGCATTTTTGGGGGGGGAACGGTGGGACTCGTATCCCTAAACAATTTGTGTTGCCATGACCTATGTATGGATGGACTGGGGCCCGGGGAGTGTAGTTTGGAGTGGCAACGGTGGAGGCGATGGCGCTGCTGCTGCTACTTCTCCTTCTTTTGCCGGTCAAGTAGACCACTCCGCTGCCGCCGCCATTCCCATCCTCTCAGCACCGCAGCTTCCTCGTGTCCCTTTTCTGGGGGTTGAGAGTGGGTTGGGGGTAGGAAGCGGGAAGGGAGCGGAGCAGCGAAATGAGAGTACCCCTAAACATTCTTTTGAAAGAAAGCACTGTCCAGAACTCAACGGAACTCAGTTTTGGTACCTCTCAGGTGTACACCATTGCTATTCTAAGAGAATGAAGGAAGTGTTCAAGGTGAGTTGAAGTTGATTGAACCCTTGTCTTTCTGGTCTGTTTTGGAGCAGAGCCTGCTCTCCTTCAAAAATTATATCCGGGGGGGGGGGGGAAGCCCTGCGAGAGGCATCATATTTGGAGGAAGCTCAAAGCAAACTAAGGAACAGCGGGGAAGTAGGTGTGTGGCAACCCAAAGACAGCCAATGCATACCCTGAATTGACAGGAGCTATGTAAGAGAAAGCCTCAGGCCAGCATAGAAAACATTTGCTACCCTACAATCTCTGGTCGCTTATTGGTTTGGAAACCCTGCCTGACCCTGCTTTGCTTTGTAATTCTGCTAGCAGATTAATTGCTGCTTCACCAGAGGATGCAGGGCTCCTCAGGTATCAATCCAGCTACGATTGTGGGAGTGAGAAAAACCAAAAGCTCCAGCAAAGGAGAGAAAATTGTGATAGGCTAGAATGTGGTTCTTCAAAATATAGCAGCTAGCAAGCTGCAAGTGAAAGGGAGCAGAGAGAGGCCCTTGCAGTAATGAAGAAGCGTTAGAAGGGCTGGGAATCAAACCAAAGATTTGCTCCTCATATAAGGCCCTAAAGCAGACCTCCTCATCCCATACCAATTTTAAATGTGGCAATATGTTCACTGCTGGTTGGTGTGCTGTCTCTCATTGCCAATGTGCCACAAATGTACCTTGGTAGCCAGTCCTGTGGTGGAACAGCCATAATGTACAATTTGTCACAATACATAGTTCATTCAATGGGCGAGGTCAGATGAAATGGCGCTGGATTTCTATATATACATTTCATTATTTTTCTCAGATATGGACGTATGTTTCAATTGCCCAGAAGATCAATATCCAAACAAGAAGAGAAATGGATGCATCCCCAAAGTTATACATTTTCTGTCCTATAAAGAACCTTTAGGGATCACCTTAGCCACAGTTTGCGTCTTATGTTCCTTGATTACAGCTTTGGTGTTGGCTATTTTTATCCAGCACAAAGATACTCCCATAGTCATAGCCAACAACCGAGAGCTCAGCTACACTCTCCTGGTTTCACTCCTGCTCTGCTTCCTCTCCTCTTTGCTTTTCCTCGGCCAACCTGGGAAAGTGACATGCCTTCTCCAACAACCTGCTTTTGGCATCATCTTCTCTGTTGCTGTTTCTTGTGTGTTGGCCAAGACCATCATTGTTTCTCTAGCATTCATAGCCACAAAGCCAGGATCTAAGATGAAGAAATGGGTGGGAAAGAGACTGGCCCATTCTATTGTCCTTTCAGCTTCCCTCATTCAAGTGGGTATCTGTACTCTGTGGCTTATAATATCTCCCCCCTTCCCTGATCTAGACAAGAATTCAGTACCTGAAGAAACCATTGTGCAATGTAATGTTGGGTCTGTCACCATGTTCTATGGTGTCTTAGGCTACATGGGCTTCTTGGCTATTGCTAGTTTCATTGTGGCCTTCCTGGCCCGCAAGTTACCTGACAGTTTTAATGAAGCCCAGTTCATTACCTTCAGTATGTTAGCATTTTGCAGTGTTTGGGTCTCTTTTGTTCCCACTTACCTGAGCACAAGAGGGAAACACATGGTGGCTGTGGAGATCTTCTCCATCTTGGCCTCCAGTGCTGGGTTACTGGGTTGTATCTTTTCCCCAAAATGCTACATCATTGTGCTGAGGCCTGACCTGAACAGCAGGATCAATTAATACGAAGAAAGGATTAAGCCATCCGTCTCGTCTCATCATACCCTACTGTATGTTGGAGAAGGCAGTTGGGAGAAAGTACAGGCATACAACATTAGTTATAGACATGCGTTTTAAAGCTATAATTACATTACACTACAATGTTTAAGCTGCATTTCAATTTCCCTGTTAGGGTACATTACCAAATGCTTTGTTCAGCTGTCTGACAGGTTTTATGAAGAAATAATGGTATTTAATGGATACTGAAATAGCTGATTTTTTCTATGTCACACACATATTTTTGATTGTCATATAATGGGCTCCCATTTCTACTCAGGCCTTCATTGGACATTGGTAGCTGTGATGGCTTCCTTCATTACTGTATTTGAATTTCTCATTTTATCAGTTGAAAAAACAAACCTATTTGTGTTTTATTACATGTGCTGTGGTTTCTTTCTCTTTCTTTATTCTGGGACTGAATATGAGTGGGGATTTTGACTCAGTCCAGCGATGTTCCTTTTCCCCTGCCATGCTCATCAACCTCTGTATGGCAGCTTTGGGAGTGCTGATCTTGGAGTGAAGTCTCTTCAATATCCTGATGGAGCTAAGACTTCTCCCTGACCTAATAATTAGTAGCTTGATTGGTGTCTGGAATCATGCATGGGCAAATTAGGGTCTGAGAATAAAGCTAAACATAGAGGTGTGTCGAGTATGGCTCTTGGATTTGGGAAGCATGAAGGTGACCTCTTCTAGATGGGTTGCCCTACCCTTGACAGTACAGGTGCATCATCTGGTGCAGATATTCTGGCCTGTGATTTGAAACCTCTTGCCATCTTTGGAGGCTGCCTTTTTCTATGAAACTCATCCCATACCCACTTACTTGGAGGTAATCAATAAACGCAAGGAGACATGCTTCTTACTAGACACGTATACCATTGTACTGGAAGTTAACAGGCTCTGGTCATAAGCTGCTGCACAACAGGAGACCTGCCTAAATCACACAACATTCACATTTTGTTGAGTTTGTTCTTTAACATCCACCCTTGCGGATTGTGTAGCAGTACTTGCAAGAAATTTCTTCTTCAGGGTTGAACTTGGATGAACCAACCTTAGAAAAGTGCATATTGGTTACCCAGACAAAATTAATGGCAAATTATGGAAATTCCAAGAATTCCTAGAGAACAAGTTGGAATCAAAGGAAGTCCACTGAAAGGTAGTCGGGAAGCAAAAACTCTCAAGGACTTCACAGATTCCCTCTGGTGCTGAAACAACTCATGTATCATTCACAGCTCTGACTTCATTTGTTGGCTGAAGCAACCAAGGAAGCTCATATCTTTAAAAAAAAATAATACAGGGAAGTGTAACTGAATATTCCATCTCTTTATTTCTGGGACATATTGAGGATTGCTTTTTTAAAATTAAAGTTCAGAATCTGGGGCCCTGGTCTGGGCTTCACTCAACATAGAACTGTTGCACTCAAATTCCCTAGTTGCATTCCTGAAGGGACCAGGTCCAATTATGATTTAGAAAGATTTTGTGCAAAAGTGCCACTCAAAGTCCAGGATCTAATAAAGTAATTATCTCCCTCTGCAATTATCCAGATCACAATCATTTGTTCAGCTAGACAGAGCTCTCAAGAGTTTCCTAAGGACATCAGAAGACGCTCAACAACCCAGCATAGTAAGAGTATTGAATATGCTCCTGGGCCAGTGACATGTAGGAGTGTTGGGCACAGAGAGAGGGGGATGTCATTATAGTCAACATTATGATGATGGTTGTGATGATGATGATGGAGTTTTAATCATTTAAGCTCATATGCACAGCATTTGTACACCTGCTGATGCTAAAAGGAAGGCTAAGTGTAACCTTCAAGACAGCTCTATTGAGACATGGAAGACAGGGTAAACTCTACATTTTCCAAGAGAGAGTTTGAAGCTACCATGGTGAGGCTCCTGCTGCTGCTGCTGCTGCCTCATACAATGTGCGAAGTCAAGAGAATGAAGTGCCCTGCAGCTGATCCAATATTCGTGCCCCATGAATGGGGTCAAGCAGGAGACCTCTTCATCGGTGGAATTGTTACTCAGAGCACCTATGTTTTTAATGAAGTTTCATTCAAGGTACATCCTTCTCAGGAGCTGTTTGACATTCCACAGTAAGCAAGAATATTCCCTCAACCTCTATTTATTCTATGTATCACTGAATCAGCAAAGAACAATAACAAACAGCTTTGCATGTGAGATTATATGTTCAAAGACATTAGATTTAGAAATATTGATTGATTGATTGAATTCATATGCTACCCTATACCCAGACGTGTTTCACAGATTAAAACCATGATATAAATCCACAATTTATAGAATCAAAATAAAAACAACAACCCAATACCCTCCCCCAAAGAACCACATTTTAAAAGGGCTTAGGATGTCAATCAAATCAAGCAAAGGGCTTGTTAAAAACTCATTGGTAGCCAGTGCAGTCGAACCCAGATCAGTGTAATAAGCTCAAACCATCTTGCTCTGGTGAGTAACATGGCCACTGAATTGTGAACCAGCTGAAGTTTCAGAATCATCTTCAGAGGAAGCCCTACGTATAACGCATTGCGGTAATCTAACTTTGAGGTTACCGGAGCATGGACAGCAGTAGTCAGGCTTTGTTGTTGTTGTTTAGTCGTTTAGTCGTGTCCGACTCCTCATGACCCCTTGGACCAGAGCACGCCAGGCACTT
Organism: Podarcis melisellensis; assembly: GCF_964234715.1. NCBI lineage: Eukaryota > Metazoa > Chordata > Lepidosauria > Squamata > Lacertidae > Podarcis > Podarcis melisellensis. Next base: position 10,378,118 of record NC_138545.1, on the reverse strand, counting down.
CTGTCTTCCACTGTCTCCCGCAGTTTGGTCAAACTCATGCTGGTAGCTTCGAGAAACTGTACAGCCATCTCGTCCTCTGTCATCCCCTTCTCCTTGTGCCCTCCATCTTTCCTAACATCAGGGTCTTTTCCAGGGAGCCTTCTCTTCTCATGAGGTGGCCAAAGTATTGGAGCCTCAGCTTCACGGTCTGTCCTTCCAGTGACCACTCAGGGCTGGTTTCCTTAAGAATGGATAGGTTTGATCTTCTTGCAGATCATGGGACTCTCAAGAGTCTCCTCCAGCACCATAATTCAAAAGCATCAAATTCAAAAGCATTCAAAAGTAGTTAGGCTATCCCTGTCCAGATACTGTAGGAGTGTAGCTGGGCCACCAGACAAAGCTGATGGTAGGCACTCAGGGCCACTCAGGCTGCCTGAGCCTTGAATGACAGCAAAGGATCCAGGAGTCCCCTGAAGCTACGAACCTGCTCCTTCAGAGGAATTGTAACCCCATCAAGAGCAAGTGCTCTCCAACCCATCTGATCTAGGGAAGCACTCACTAACAGTGCCTCTGTCTTATCTGGATAGAGCTTCAGTTTGTTGACTCTTATCCAGCCCATTACTGAGGCAAGACACTGGTCCAGAACTTTCACTGCCTCACCTGCAGTTGAGTGTTGTCAGCATAGTGCTGACAATGTATTTCAAAGCTCCAGATAACCTCACCCAGTGGTTTCATGTAGACATTGAACAATGTAGGGGATAGGATTGAGCCAGGTGAAACCCCACATTGAAAGTTCCACAGGGCTGAAAGGAATTCCCCAAATAACACTGTCTGGAAACAACCATCCAAATAGGAATGGAACCACCACAAAGCGGTGCCCCCACCCCCAGTTCAGACAGTCGCTCCAGAAAGATACCAGGGTCAATGGTATTGAAAGCTGCTGAAAGGTCAAGAAGAATTACCAGGGACATGTTTCCCTTGCCTCTTTCTCAACAGAGGTCATCATACGGGCGACCAAAGCAGTTTTTGTGCCAAAACCATATGGATCTAGAAAATCAGTTTCTTCCCAAAGCGCCTGGATCTGGTCTGCAACCACTCGCTCCAGAACCTTGCTCAGGAAAGGGATATTAGCAATTGGCTGGTAATTAGTCGGGTTTTCTGAATCCTGGGAAGTTTTCTGAAGGAGTAGTTTTACCACTGCCTCCTTCAAACAGGCAGGGACCACCCTCTCTCATATAGAGGCACTGATCACCTCCCTGGCCCAACCAACTGTTCCCTCCCTGCTGGTTTTTACCAGCCAAGAGGAGCTAGGGTTCAGAGCGCTGGTGGTCACCCTGACTGATTTGAGCACCTTGTTCACATCCTCAAGCCTTACCCACTGAAACTCATCCAACACAACAGGACTAGACTGTGCTGTAAACACCCCATGAGATTCATCTGTTATAACAATGTTTTGGTAGATGCTAGCGATTTTGTCCCTAAAATGCTTTGCAAACAAGTCTCATTGAGCTACTGTTGGTTCTATCACCTCCTTTGGGACAGAGTGTAAAAGGCCCTGTACAACCTGGAAGAACTCTCCCAGACGTCATAATGAAATTGTCCAATCCAGAGTCAGTCCTCCTACTGAACTTCTTTCTGAATATTCTGCATTATACTGAGATTATAGAATATATTAAATTTTCTTTTTGGAAAGCAAGCTCCATGTGAAGGAGAGGCAGCTTGCTTGGTGAGGCAGAGTAAGAAAAATATTCTGCTGACAGTAGGTTCTTTCCCCCTGCTTACTGAGATTGAGAGCAAGAAAATGGTGGAGAGGCAGGCATCTGTGCCAGACTGGCACGTCAATAATAATAATAATAATAATAATAATAATAATAATAATAATAATTTTTTTGTACCCCGCCCATCTGGCTGGGTTTCCCCAGCCACTCTGGGCGGCTTCCAACAAAGATGAAAGATACAATAAAATGTCACATATTAAAAACTTCCCTGAACAGGGCTGCCTTCAGATGTCTTCTGAATGTCAGGTAGATGTTTATCGCTTTGACAACTGGTGGGAGGGCATTCCACAGGGTGGGCACCACTACCGAGAAGGCCCTCTGCCTGGTTCCCTGTAACTTGGCCTCTCGCAATGAGGGAACCGCCAGAAGGCCCTCGGAGCTGGACCTCAATGTCCGGGCAGAACGATGGGGGAGGAGACGCTCCTTCAGATATACTGGACCGAGGCCGTTTAGGGATTTAAAGGTCAGCACCAACACTTTGAATTGTGCTCAGAAATGTACTGGGAGCCAATGTAGGTCTTTCAAGACCGGTCGGTAAGAAACAGTCAATCCTCAAATCCCTTGTTAATAAAATTGAAGAAAATTATAAAATGTATATTTATATGTATGTATATATTCAAACTGATTTGAAACCCGACTGAACAGAGAGCTAAATAAAACCAACATATTGACATAAGCCTAGGGGATTCCTGCAACACCTTAAAGACTTAACAATACTTTATTCCATAAGCTTGTGTGGACCCCCATAATGTTCAGGAGATGAGTCTTCCTCACTAGCATAATTTCAAGTTTACAGGAATATACAGTGGTAACTTGGGTTAAGAACTTAATTCGTTCTAGAGGTCCATTCTTAACCTGAAACTGTTCTTAACCTAAGGTACCACTTTAGCTAATGGGGCCTCCCGCTGCCTCTGTGCCACCAGAGCATGATTTCTGTTCTCATCCTGAAACAAAGTTCTTAATCCGAGGTACTATTTCTGGGTTAGCGGAGTCTGTAACCTGAAGCATCTGTAACCTGAAGTGTCTTTAACCCAGGTACCACTGTAATCTGGCTAGAGCTCTAGTAGTCTGTTCTGTGTAGGACCACCTGCTCCAACACTCAGTACCTTTAGATGCCATCAAGAACTGCACCTTCCATCTTATGAATTATACTACATATGGTTTTATTTTGTTCTTATGTCACAAGGATTATTTTGAATGACATTAACAGGTCTATATTGGAAAGCTGCCATTTGTTCTTCTATTAACAATGGCATCTAGCTGATATGTGGCTGTTTCAATTAGTCTGTTATTAACTGGAGAGCCAGTGCAATGTATCTGTTAGCATGGAAAGCTAGGACTGGACAAATCTGGAATATTCCATCAGCTCCAAATCAAATAACTAGGGGCAGAGAGGATGAGTACTTGGATGCCCTGATACTGGTGTCTTATAAATTTATTGTTTTGTTTTAAATGTTAGTTTACATTCTAGCACAGGGTAAACTTGGGTCTGATCGCCAAGATGATTAAAACAAAACACAAAACACAATTGCAGGTTTCTCCTAGGAGATTAAAAGGTTAATTGTAGCATACACATCTAAACAGAGTGAACAATACTCTATTCCATAAGCTTGTGTGGACCCCCATCATTTTCAGAATATGAGTATTCAACAATAGTATAGTTCCAGGTTTATAGGAACACATATAGATATATAAATGCAGAGAGGCATGGTGCAGGAGTGTCATCAGAGAGAAAGCAAATGCCAAAAACTGCAATGAAAATGAAAATGAAATAATTATTTAATGTAAGGATACCAAATTACACATTAGACTGTTAAATAAGTTTATTCTGCTAGGATGCTTAGAGTTGAAAGTGCCGAGGAGAAAAAGCCAGAAATCAAGAAAAGAGCAGATTTGTCAAAGATACACAGGAAATTGCAAATAACACTCCCCTCCTCTACTATAAAAAAAGATTTGGGCTGAATATGTTTTCTGAACAGGAAAAGGGCATAGCAGTCTCATGCATTAAAATATCTTCCCTATTAACAGTGTAACCACAAAGTTCTATCAGAACATCTTGGCCTTGGTGTTTGCCATACAAGAGATCAATGACAATCCGAAGATCTTGCCTAATGTCACGCTTGGTTTCCACATCTATGACAGCTACATCGATGGGAGAATGACCTATCGAACCACTTTGGACCTTCTCTTCAAATGGCAAAGATTTGTCCCAAACTACAAATGTGACACTCAGAAAAACCTCATGGCTGTGATTGGGGGACTTACTTCTGACACTTCTATCCACATGGCAGATATCTTAAGTCTCTTCAGGGCTCCACAGGTAGAATCAATGCATAGGGGAATGTGGCAAAGTTTCTTTTGCAATACTTTTATTCAGAAGGAAATGAGAAATATTAGTGTGATAGAGAAATAAACTTGAAATTTCATTATTTCCCATAACTAGAAATCCAACCAGAACTTTTTAAAAATAAAAAACTAATTCAAAGTTATCCTACAAATTTCTTAAGGAAATATTCTTCTAAATTATCATTTTCATATAGCTCACCTATGGCTCATTTGCTTCAGAGGAGAGTCAACCAATGCAGAAGTCTTTCTATACCATGGTCCCAAATGAAGACCTTCAATATGTAGGGATTATCCGGTTACTTCAGTACTTCAGATGGAAGTGGGTCGGGCTCTTTATTACCAAATATGACAGCGGAGAACATTTTTTGAAAGTCCTGGAGCCATTATTTTCCCAGAATGGAATCTGTTCAGCCTTCACAAAAAGAATCTCTATTCAAATTCGTATAGAAGATCCGGAAAAAATAAGTGGTGAAATTGAAGGTATTTATGAATGCCTTACAGATGAAAAGACCCGTACGGTTATCGTCTATGGAGATGATGCGACAATTGCATGGCTTAAAACAACTATATTTATAATAGATAATAAGAATAAACAAAACACACCGTTTGGGAAGGTCTGGATCATGACAGCCCAGATAGATTTTGTGTCATTTGGATTTCTGAGAAACATGGATTTTCAAGGGTTGCAAGGTGCCCTTTCCTTTGCAATTCACTCTGAAGAACTTCTAGAGTTCAACCAATTCCTTAAGAATATCCAAACACAAAGGACCAAAGCAGATGGCTTTTGGAAGGACTTCTGGGAGCAGGCATTTGACTGTCTCTATCCTGATCCAGGTATGCCTGTCAAGGAAGATGGAACATGTACTGGAGAGGAGAGGCTGGAAAGTCTCCCTGCAGGTGTTTTTGAAATGCACATGTCTGGGCAGAGCTACAGTATCTATAATGCTGTCTATGCTGTAGCTCACACTTTGCATGCCATTTCCTCATCGAGATCCCCACAGAAAGCAGTGACCGTTGGTTACAGTGTTGGATTTCCATCTCTGCAGCCTTGGCAGGTAATGTTACAAAGACAAATAGTCTCATGCTGATGAACTGATTAACAGAAGGAGGACAGGAAGTTGCCTTTTACAAAGTTAGGCATCTCATCCGTCTGTTTCACTTTTGTGTACACTGTCTGGCTTGGGATCTCCATATTTTGAGACAAGATGAGATTCCCAGTGTCACCGGAAGTTTCTGTGGATTGAATCTGGGCCCTTTCCGTGCAAGGAGATGCCTACCCAGGGAGCTGCTACCCTTTACTGACCCTCTTCTTGTATGTTAAAAAAAGAGCTGGCAAAGTATTCTGCATCTTAGTCATGGCAGACCCTCCAAGTGTCCCTATTTTCCAGGGATGTCCCTGATTTAGAGAAGCTGTTCCTGTTTCTGATTTGATCCTAGAATGTCTCTCTTTTCCTTAGCATATCCCTATTTTCATTGGTGAAATGTTGGAGGGTATGGAATTATTCAATCCCCAAACCATCTGAAGTTAATCCTGTGTAGAGAAGCTTTTTAAATGTTTAATAATTCATTATGTTTCTATATATGTTGGAAACAGTCAGGAGTACTAAATAGTAAAGTTATCATCATGGAATGGGATGTCCTTATATTCATTGGAGAAATGTTTGAGGGTATGTCATGGTTACAGTCTTGCTGGGTTTTTTTTCCGTCTTGTAACTTGTCCTTGGAATCTGTTTAAATTGGGAACCTCAAATAAACCGAGTCTTCTCTTTTAAAAACAACAACAGATCAACTCATTTCTTCAAGGTGTTTCATTTAACAACTCAGCTGGAGAAACGGTCTCATTTAATGATAAAAGGGAAATGAGAGGAGGATTTGACATCATGAATCTGGTCACATTCCCAAACACGTCTTTCCAGAGAGTGAAAGTTGGATGGGTGGATCTCAGTGATAGAGGAGATAAAGAGTTAATCATCAATGAGGACAAAATTCTATGGCACCAAAGTTTTAACCAGGTAGAGAATGTGGGAACCTCCTTGCAAAAACAGGGAATACTTTCTGCCATTTCTTGTTCTGTCTAATATTGCTTTGCATAAAGGATACAAATATTCTAGCCTACAAAAATATGTTAGAGTTCTTGGAGATCAGGAAGAAGGGCTTCCATTTATTTTTTTGCTGAATATTGAAGACTGATTTTGCCCCTTCAATGACAATTTTTGTTTCTATGATTGATGTAGATGAGATTTCAAGTGCTTCATCTCTTCTCAGATACATTGATGGACTTCCTGGCTGGCTATGGTGATCTGGCTAGTATTTAAATGTATCTAACAGGACGTGCCAATGGCTTATGGATAAAACAAATTTTCCGAATCAATTTCAATTGCATTTTAGACTCTGTTTTGCTATGGAAACTTAGTTCGTCATTCTGTGTGATTAGCAGCAGGTGAGGTGCTGGAACAATGTCTTATCTCTGGAATGGAGTGTATGAGAGCTAATAACAGAAGCTGAATCCCAACAGGACTAAAGCTCTGTTAGTGCCATCCTAGACAAGAGAGATGGGAGGTTGTCCGAACTGCTTAAGGCTTAAGTGGCCTTCTATTGTGTACGATCTGGTAACCTCAAAGTTGGGTTATTTTAATGTATTAAGGGTGGGAGGCTTTGATGTTTCAGTGGTTAGGATGCTTACTGCAGCAAAATTGTGTCAGCACATAGCACTAATCCTGACCTGACTACACCAGATATGAATTACTTTCTGCGTTCAGTTCAAAGTGCATGATTTGGCAGAGGAGCCCAATATCTCTCCCATATGAATTGTCTCAGTCCCTTCTGAGGAACTATTCTATGCGGCCATTCCACAGGAGGTCCAAAGGGTCAGGCCATGATGCAAACCTGACATTCCAAATCCCTCTATTCCAACTTGAAAACAATATTACCATGAAAGTACACTGATAGGAAAGTTACCTTCACAAACAGGGCTGAAATTTAGCAAATATTGCTAAAATATTATGTGTTTTCTTTGAAAATTAAAAACCCCAAAACAAATGAACAGAAAAGGTCCTTTAAGCCATAAAACAATACAATGTATAGGTGCCTAAGTAATGCTAATACACGTTGCTGAAACATAATGTGTCTCTGCGGGTGACATATATGAAAGCTATTCCACCCCCTATACCTTTTCTATAGGTGCTTCCCTTTTCTTTGTGCAATGAACCCTGCCACTCTGGTTATCAGAAGAAAAGGAAGGAAGGGGAAAAGTTTTGTTGCTATGATTGTGCTCCATGCCCAGAAGGGAAGATTTCAAATCAGACTGGTAGGTAAAGCTCTTGCCTCCTGATGACCAAACGAACAGACTGACACACAGGTAACCCCATGAAACCTCTAGCTGAGTCCTGGCACTGGACAACTGGCAGCAGAAGCAGTCCTTCTGGTTCCGAGATAAAGCATCAGCAGCACTGTTGTCAATGCCTGGAGTGTGTCATGCCGTTAAAGGCACTGACCCACAAGACACATGGCTTGTGAAAATTATTAACCACCTGCCTGTGTTTATCACACCAAACTGAGACCTACATTGGCTCCCAGTACATTTCCAAGCATAGGTCAAACTGTTGGTGCTGACCTGTAGAGCCCTAAATGGCCCTGGCCCTGTATGCCTGAAGGACATCTCCACCCTCATCATTCAGCCCCAACACTGAGGTCCTGCTCCTAGGGCCTTCTGGCGGTTGCCTCACTGTGAGAAATTAGATTTCAGTGAACCAGGCAGAGGACAATCTCGGTAGTGGCACCCACTCTGTGGAACACCTGTCAAGCAGATGAGTAACTATATAACCTTTAGAAGACATCTGAAGACAGACCTGTACAGGGAAGCTTTTTAAGGATTAATCTTTTATTATGCTTTTATATATGTTGGGAGCTGCCCAAAGTGGCTAGGCGTGGTATAAAATTATCGTAGTAGTAGTAGTCATAGTAGTCTAGACTGTGACCAGGAAGCGGGTATGGGATACTGCACCAGCTGTCACCAAAACAGACACCAAAATCCTAATATCATGATGCATCTGAGCAAATCTGAAGCCCATCCTCAAGGAGGCGGTTGGCCCTCCAAAAAGACAGACCATTAAACTTCAGAAGGAATGATGACCAGACTGCCAACTCCACACACAACTCATGGGTTACATGGACCCGATAATGAGAATGGGAAAGGCCAGCCATGAAGTTGTAAATCTGCCTAAGATATGCACGCCTAGTGATTCAACAAGAAAAATTCAAAAGGCCAGCAAGTTCTTATAGCGACATGCCTTCAAGGGGCTAGGAACATGTTGCTGCTCCTGCCAGATAGAAAGGGTCCCAAGGCTCTGTGTATTGGACTGGTCTGTGTATTGGGCTGGGCACAGGCACTGGGAATAACCCATGTGGCCAAGTGTGCTCCTGCAAAAATGCAACCAATCCCTGGCTACTTCCAATGTAAGGAGGACACTGTTCTACACCCAGGTAGGCTGCAGATGGAGGACCCCTCCAAAGAGCTTCTGTTGGAGAAGAGGGCAGCTGGATGCCCCTTATATAGGGCCCTTAATGCAGCCCTGCCTATCTCATGCCACTTTTAAATGCACCAGTATGTGCACTGCTGGTTCGTGGGCTGCCCTTCATGGCTAATGTGCCACAAATCTGCCTCAGCAGCCAGTACTGCTGGGAAATGATGGTGGAACAGCCATAATGTACAATTCACCACAAGACTTTGTGTGCTAGGTCAAATGAGTTGGTGCTGGATTTCTAGTAATTATTTTCTTTACATTTCTTAGATATGGATGCATGTTTCAATTGCCCAGAAGGTCAGTATTCAAACAAGAAGAGAAATGGATGCATCCCCAAAGCAATATGTTTTCTGTCCTATGAAGAACCTTTAGGGATTACTTTAGCCTCAGTTTGTGTCTCATGTTCTTTGATTACTGTTTTGGTGTTGGCTATTTTTATCCAGCACAAAGATACCCCCATAGTCATAGCCAACAACCGAGAGCTCACCTACACTCTCCTGGTCTCCTTCCTGCTCTGCTTCCTCTCCTCTTTGCTTTTCCTCGGCCAACCTGGGAAAGTGACTTGCCTTCTGCAACAACCTGCTTTTGGCATCATCTTCTCTGTTGCTGTTTCATGTGTGTTGGCAAAGACCATCATTGTTTCTTTAGCATTCATAGCCACAAAGCCTGGCTCTAAGATGAAGAAATGGGTGGGAAAGAGACTGGCCCATTCTATTGTGCTTTTAGGTTCCCTCATTCAAGTGGGTATCTGTACTCTGTGGCTGACAACGTCTCCACCCTTCCCTGATCTAGACATGAATTCAGTAGCTGAAGAAACCATTGTGCAATGTAATGTTGGGTCTGTCACCATGTTCTATTGTGTTTTAGGCTACATGGGCCTCTTGGCCCTCACCAGCTTCATTGTGGCCTTCCTGGCCCGCAAGTTACCTGACAGTTTTAATGAAGCCCAGTTCATCACCTTCAGTATGTTAGCATTTTGCAGTGTTTGGGTCTCTTTTGTTCCAACCTACCTGAGCACAAGAGGGAAACACATGGTGGCTGTGGAGATCTTCTCCATCTTGGCCTCCAGTGCTGGATTACTGGGTTGTATCTTTTCCCCGAAATGCTACATCATGGTGCTGAGGCCTGAACTGAACTGCAGGGATCAATTAATGCGAAGAAAGGATTAAGCCATCTGTCTTCGCTCATCACACCCTATTGTCTGTTAGAGAAGGCAGTTGGGAGAAAATGATGAAATATTGATCTTTAAAGGATATTGAAAAAAGCTTAATCTTCTCTACATCACATAAATATTTTTTTATTGTGATGTAATGGACTCTGTTTTCCACTCAGGCCTTCA